>NW_015637137.1:0-26655 GCF_001515625.1 Sinocyclocheilus rhinocerous
AGTATACTCTGTTCTATGCTTAGAATTGACAGAAAACCCCATAGTAGTGGCCGTGTGCTGACCGCACAGCAGGAGTGGGCAGTGGTGGAAATGGTGAAAGCCAAGAAGGATATATGGCTGTCAGAAATAAAGCAGGCAATTGAGGAGGATAATGACACCTTTGCCAATGTGGCATCCATCAGCCTACCAACAATAGGTCGCCTTTTGAAGAGGCACCAGGTATCAATGAAGCACATTTACCTGGTGCCTTTTGAGAGAAACAATGACCGGGTAAAACAACTGAGGGCTGAGTATGTTCAGGTACAGCACTATATATTGTATTACTGATTCATTGAGCTGGCCTCTGAAGGTGAAGGGGTCACCTATGTAATTGTGTGGGACAATGTCAGGTTCCACCATGCAGAGGTTGTTCAAGCATGGTTTCAGGCCCATCCCCGATTCATGACCCTCTACCTGCCTCCATATTCTCCTTTCCTCAACCCTATTGAGGAATTTTTCTCAGCATGGAGGTGGAAGGTCTATGATCGCCAACCCCTTGAGCGCGCCACCCTCCTTCAGGCCATGGATGAGGCATGTGATGACATCAGTGTAGACCAATGTCAAGCATGGATTCGCCATGCCAAAAGGTTTTTTCCAAGGTGCATGAACAATGATGACATTCATTGTGATGTGGACGAGAATCTATGGCCAAATGATCAAGACAGGCTTGATCCAAATTAATGTAATGTGTGTGCACTAAATGTTTTTTTTATTTTTTTTATTTAGTTAATTTGTTTTATTTAAATGTGTACATTTCTTTATTGAAAGTAAACTTGTGTTACAATTATATCTGAAAAATAAAAACAAATTTGCCCAAATGATTGGAGAGGATGTCTTCATTGATCCTTCACTTGATTACACATAAGATAGATATTATGGAAATTATAGATTCTGTAAAAGTTGGGTAATGTAAGTGTATTGCCTAATGTGAAAACTGTGTAATCTGTCTTTTACAGTACTGTAGCATACTAATTTCAGCACTAAGGCCGATTTGAAACGCGTATCTTGTATTGTTTGCTATTAAATTAACTGATTGTTAAAAGTACTAAACTGAAAGAAGATCATACTGTTGTGTTTCGGTGATTAAACCAAATGTTGTCATTACATATTACAATAATCTTGTGTTTGAAACCGGGATTGTGGACTGAAAATATGTGCAACTGAATAAAAGCATTACATCAGGTTTTGAAAGAATGACAAGCTGTTACAAGTGTGATCAGTTTGGATTTTTGTACTAAGAGTTTTGAAAAAGTACACCTTGTGAAATTACTACCAAAGCGATCAACAAAAACTGTAACACTCTGGATAAATACTTTTACAAACATTATTGATTTTATGTGAGATATCTAACATGACAGTTATTGCCTGTATTACTGTAATTATTTCAGCAACCAAGGTGATTTGAAACATGAATCTTGCATTGTTTGCTCTTGAATGAACTGATTGTTAAAAGTACTAAATTGAAAGAAGATCATATTGTTGTGTTTTGGTGATTAATTCAAATGTTCTCAATCCATATCACAATGATCTTGTGTTCTGAAACAATGATTATGTGGCATGAAAATATGTGCAACTACAATGAAATCGTGAGATCAGGTTTTGAAAGAATGACTAGTGGTGTTACAAATGTGATCAGTTTAAAGTTTTGTACTAAGAGTTTTGAAAATGTACTCCTTGTGAAAATAGTACCAAACCAATTAAAAAAACTGTAAACTGAATGAGAAGTCATGCTAATGAAAAGTTTGATAGTAATAGCTTTATGAATGGCAGTTACTGTGAATGAAACATTTATATAGATGAAACACTTATTTTGTGTAGTGAAAAGGATATTTTGTGATTGTGTGTATTGTACTAACACAATGGTGTGTTTTGCAATACTAACACAATCGAAAATATCCTGAAATGTTTGAAAAAAAACAGCACTTTTGATGATCTGTTGTGATATTAGTTTTGAAAGAGTTTTGAAAATGTAACAGTTGCTTGTGAAAATAGTACAAAAGCAAATAATAATAATAAAAAAAACTGTAACGAATTCAGACCAGGGGTGTACTCAAAAAGGATATTCAAGTGAAAGTACAGATACTCAGTGAAAACTGTATAATTGAAGTACAAGTATCTAGCCAAAAACAAACTTCAGTAAAAGTAAAAAATACAACTTTAAATGTACTTAAGAATTAAAAAATACAAGTACCCTAAAAAGGAGATTCTTGTTTCACCATGTTAAACCATCTTCTCAATGCAAAGTGAGAAACAAAAAAATAAAAAATAAAAAATAAAAATGCAGCAATGTGGAACACAAAAAATACAGCCCTTAAAGGCAAACTTCATTCTTGTACTAACTGTATTGTACTAATACAATGGTGTGTTTTGCAATACAAACACAATTGAAAATATGCTGAAATGTTTGGAAAAAACAGCACTTTTGATGATCTGTTGTGATATTAGTTTTGAAAGAGTTTTGAAAATGTAACAGTTGCTTGTGAAAATAGTACAAAAGCAAATAATAATAATAAAAAAAACTGTAACGAATTCAGACCAGGGGTGTACTCAAAAAGGATATTCAAGTGAAAGTACAGATACTCAGTGAAAACTGTATAATTGAAATACAAGTACCTAGCCAAAAACAAACTTGAGTAAAAATAAAAAATACAACTTTAAATGTACTTAAGAATTAAAAAATACAAGTACCCTAAAAAGGAGATTCTTGTTTCACCATGTTAAACCATCTTCTCAATGCAAAGTGAGAAACAAAAAAATAAAAAATAAAAAATAAAAATGCAGCAATGTGGAACACAAAAAATACAGCCCTTAAAGGCAAACTTCATTCTTGTACTAACTGTATTGTACTAATACAATGGTGTGTTTTGCAATACAAACACAATTGAAAATATGCTGAAATGTTTGGAAAAAACAGCACTTTTGATGATCTGTTGTGATATTAGTTTTGAAAGAGTTTTGAAAATGTAACAGTTGCTTGTGAAAATAGTACAAAAGCAAATAATAATAATAAAAAAAACTGTAACGAATTCAGACCAGGGGTGTACTCAAAAAGGATATTCAAGTGAAAGTACAGATACTCAGTGAAAACTGTATAATTGAAATACAAGTACCTAGCCAAAAACAAACTTGAGTAAAAATAAAAAATACAACTTTAAATGTACTTAAGAATTAAAAAATACAAGTACCCTAAAAAGGAGATTCTTGTTTCACCATGTTAAACCATCTTCTCAATGCAAAGTGAGAAGCAAAAAAATAAAAAATAAAATGCAGCAATGTGGAACACAAAAAATACAGCCCTTAAAGGGAAACTTCATTCTTTAAACCTTCATGCCATCCCATATGAATATGACTGACTGTCTTCAGATGAGCACAAATAAATATTTTTAGAAAAAGAAATCTCTCTGCATATAATGCAAGTGTACAGGATGTACAAATAACACTTCAAAAACTACACAACTACACAGTGAAGATGATGGTAACCCAAACCTGTTGATGAATCAATGTCTTTTCAAGCGAAATGATAGGCATGTGTCAGAAAAATACTATTACTAATATTTTAAACTCCTGTTCACTTTGCGTGGTTTCTGAAGCAGTCTGTACACTTGCATTACATGCAATTAATTTTATAGGCAAATAATTATTTGTGACCAATTCTATTACTTAATGAGCATTCATTGACAGTCCTAAATCACTATACATGATTTACAATTAGTTTAACATAAATTGCTTATTTAAAACTTTTTGAAGATTTGTAACATTTAAATATATATATATATATATATATATAACAATCATTCTCACCAAAACATGAATTGTTTTTAAACTATCATGACTGATTTTATTTTTACTCAATTTTGTGCATTCAGCATTACACAGTCTGTTAACAGTTATATCAAAACTGAGAAAAATAATGAATGAATGAATGAATGAAAAAAGAAAACAACTTAGCTCCCTCAACATGCTTCCTCAGATTTGATAGTGAACTTTTGAAGCCAGACATTTACCTGATTAAAGTTATAACTGAAGCTGATATACATGTGCTTGATGCATGAAAACAAACCTCATTGGTTCTCACACGTCAACAGCACTTTTGAGCTTCTGTTTATCACATTTAATGTTGTAGCGAATCAACTCATGGGGAAATATGAATAATTAATCATAACTAGTTATAATTAATTATAAATATTTAGATCCGCTGTAGATATTTACTTGACCTCTCAGAGTCAACTGTCTGTCAATTCTAAGAACGTTAATTTCCTGGTTAAGGGAAATTACTTTCTTACTGTACAATTCTACACAGAGCTTGTAGCATAAATCTGCATGAGTAAGTGACTTCAGTTAT
Organism: Sinocyclocheilus rhinocerous; assembly: GCF_001515625.1. Classification (NCBI taxonomy): domain Eukaryota; kingdom Metazoa; phylum Chordata; class Actinopteri; order Cypriniformes; family Cyprinidae; genus Sinocyclocheilus; species Sinocyclocheilus rhinocerous. The sequence goes on from NW_015637137.1 coordinate 4,382, forward strand.
GAGCAAACAATGAACAACGTCAAGTGTGATACAAGTAAGACTTTATTAACTACATAAACACTTAAACTAGTCTAACATACTACATAAACACGAATCCCAAGTGGGAGTTTGGAAATACTGGGGAGTTTTATGACCCTTTGTGTGATAGCATGGTAATTTGCATATGGAACTTGAATCGAAATTACTAAAGATTCTCAGGACACTAATATATTGCCTATGTACCAACATATAATATACACTCTCGTTTAGATCATCAGAAGACTAATTCATAGATACTAAACATGGTAGGGTTACATATATGTAAGATGACATGAATGAGTGTTTCGATCATAAGCCTGCATAAAACAGTATAAAATCTCAAAGACAACATACACAATGACCTGAAGGATATGTGTGTTCATTCAAAGAAAGGTTTTCCTATTAATTAATTAGAGAAGAGTCCATTTTTACTGTGCACTGTGTCTTTCCTATGGAAATTGTAGTGAGAGGGGTAATTCTCAACATGCCATTAGGTCGTAAAGTTTATCTGGTCTAGCAAAGGTGTCAGGGTTGCCATGGTAACCAGGGTCCTGGGCCTTGTTCACAGACAACTTGGCACCCAGTATGTTTATTGGGTGAGGGGTCTGTGAACGTTTGTTAATCTAATGAATAATTGATTTGTTAAATCAAATGAAAAATGGTGTGTCTGATTGGTCCAGACGCTACAATGTGCATAAGACAAAATAAAAATGCAAAAATGTAAATGTACTTTTCAAGTTGAAATAAAATTTTAAGTAAGTAAACTACAGTAAAAATACCCCAAAATAATACTTAAGTGCAGTAATTAAGTAAAATTAATTACTAAATTAATTTAAATTATTTAATTTAAATTAATAAAAGTATTTTACACCCCTGATTCAGACACAAATATTTACATTAAACTGTTGCAGTGTACCTCTTTGTAGAGACGTTTAAAAACAACAAACTTAAATGAATATAAAAATTATGTGTCTGTTTAGGAGAAAAAAAATATGGTTTTAAACAAAAGAAACCACAGCTGTTTGTAGGGTTGACCTCTTGATTTAAAACCTTCCGAGTATGTTGGCCTGAGCTGCCGTGAATAGTAATGTGCATGTCTGTCACGTATATTTATCTGTTTAGCTTGAGGCTCAGCTTTCATGTGTCTAACATACTGCTGGCACGAGATGAAGTGTGTGCATGTGTGTGTCAAGACCTTCTTCTCAGCTCAGAAACAAATTATTTTAAAGGTGTTCTTACAAGATTTGCCATACAACTTGCAATGATTTGTATATACAACTTGTACATGACTAATCATAATTTTAAGTACATTAACATAATACAGATATTAGAAGTGTAACAACACACTCATATCATGATTCAGTTTGATAGATACTGATCTTGTGATACAATACTCTCACAATAATTTAAACAAAGCCAAAATAGATTTAAGATGGTAAAAACAAAAACTTCTAAGACATATGATAATCAGTCAACAAAAAGTACTGTTTATTAAAATTCTAAATTTGGTATTGGGGTGGACATGAATAGGATGAATATTCTTAGCTAAAGAATACAGAATTATGTTAGACACAAATGCTTGCACTCTGTCCCTGACTACATACGTGTTAAATATTGTATTTTATTAAATAATGTATTTTATTTTTAATTTATTAATAGTGATTAATACGGAAGCTCAGATGTGTGACCTTTTGGATTTACCATATTTGATGCGCCATTACCATATTTAATGCTAAATTTTTATTTTAAACATTTATTTTGGGTGAACTATACCTGACACAAATTGTCACTTTCAATATCTTGTAGACATGATACTGTATATTTTTACACTCCTAATAGAACTCTTATTTTCCAATGATCTTCAGACTTAAAATAACATCGTTTAAACAATACTTTGATTACAGCATGAAATAATTTTGCCCACACTATAGGTGCTTTTAATTCTGGTGCTGATTACAGCTTTGTTGGTATCATTCTTCTCTATTTAACCACATTTTCTTAATAAACTCTCACTTTACAGCTCAAAAGTGAAACACTCAACCAGTGTGTGCAAAGATCCACTGGTACATTAGAAAAGTCACTGAAAGCTCAGCAATGTTTCCCTAAATAAGAGCAGGACTTCCCCTAGCCAGCATCCAAGGCCAGGGCAGCACATGGAGGCTAATTTTAGAGTAATGAATCAGCATGCTCATAATCTAGCCCCAATGCACTAAAGGGCACCCTCTAATTCAGCCTCCTAACCTATTATTATTATAATTTTTTGCCTGAACCACTGCTCTGGAGAGTGGCTTTTCTGATAACCATTAAAACAGAGACACTGCTGCAGGGTATGCAAAAAGTTTTGTTTATCTACTAAACTCAAGAATAGAAAATGCTGTGTCATTTTGCACACAGTGAAAGGTATGAAACCTTACTGAGGTATTGCAGAGTGCACATCTAAGACTGCGCTATGATGTGTAAAACTATCCCACATTCATTTTTAGCCACCACAGACATTGACTGTAGATGGGTGTACAGTAAATAGAAACATTCACTCTGTCATCTTGCCATATGCCTCAGAGGCACTACTGTAGGGTCCACCATTACTTACTAAAGTCACATAAATGTAAAAGTTATTATAAAACACAAAAGTTCCAGGAATATTACAATAGGGAAAAAACCTGCTCTACTCTACGATTTTTATTTTGGATTTCAAAAGGTTGAACATGGTGGTGTCAAATGCTCTGTCATTTTTTTTGTTTTAAATTTAAGCACGAGGAAGAGTGTCGTACTAAATATCAGCATGTCTGCCATTCAGCTTTTATAGAACGTTTTTTTACACATGTAATTAATACCCATCGGTTTATTATCCATGGGTTTATATACTGTGCTCCTTGCTCCTCTTCCACACTGCTTGCATACTTTGATCTGGAAATTCACAAACACAAGCAGGGGGTCCAAACTGTGAAATCAGTGCAGTTTTACTAAATATTATTATTAGCACTCTTTGAAAGTGTCATGCGCACACTGTGTAAAGAATATTCATCACGCAAATAATCCACTGGAGACACTTTTAATCGACAAATAGAAGATACACTGGGAGAATATACACCATTATTTTGGGTGAACTATACCTGATACAAATGGTAACTTTCAATATATTGTAGACATGATATTGTATATTTTTACACTCCTAATAGAAATCTTATTTTCCACACCATCACAACACTCAAATGTGATGAACATAGACAACTAACTGAACAGAACAGGGAGTATAATTACACAGGGTTAACAAGGGAACTTAATGACATGATTTGAACTAAATCAGTAACTAACAAAATGAAAAAGGCATGCTAAGCACTAAACTGAAAGGGTAAACATGAACAAAAACAATAAAACAAGACACAATCCTGACAGAAAAACAATTGGCCTATCAAATTTGGTTACTGAAACTAATTGTTGTACAAATAAAAAAAGACAGTTTAACCACAATTTTGAATTATGTTATCATTTACTCAACCTCATGTTGTTCTGAAACCACTTAGTTAATCTTTGATACACAGATATTTTTTAAAAAGATAGTTTTAATTAAACCTTAGATTTTTTTTCCCTTCAATTGAAAGTCCATTACCTTAACTCTTTGATGCTTCAGAAAGTCCATAGAGATAAAAAAAAAAAGAAAAAAGAAAGAAATATGAATCAAGTGGTTTCAAGTCTTCTGAAGAGACACAATCGTTTAATGTGATGAACAGGTTTAATTAAGGCTTTTATTCCCATAAAACTGTTGATCGATGCACATACATATATGTACAGTATATACAGTGCCTTTCACATTTTGTTATGTTGCTGCCTTATGTTAAACTGCTTTAATTTACTTTTTTCCCCCACATCAATCTACACTCCATGCACCGTCATGACTAAGCAAAAACAACATTTTAACATCTTTGCAAATTTATTAAAAATAAAAAACTTAAATTATTCCATTGCATAAGTATTCATACCTGTGTTACAGCTGAAATTTAGCTCAGAAGCATTCATATTGCTTGTAGATGTTACTACACTTTGAGTGAAATTCACCTGTGGCAAATACAATTGAATGTATGATTTGGAAAGACACACACATCTTAATAAAAGGTCTAACAGCTGAAAATGCATATCAGAGTAAAAACCAAGCCCTGAGGTCAAAAGAACTGCCTGTAGAGCTCAAAAACAGGATTGCATCAAGCCACACATCTGGGGAAGAGTTCAGAAAAAAATCTGCTGCATTGAGGGTTCACAGAAGCATGGAGCCTCCATTATCCATAATGGAAGATGTTTGAAACAACCAGGACTCTTCCTAGAGCTGGCCTCCTGGCCAAACTGAGCAATTGATGGAGAAGGGCTTTGGTTAGAGTGGTGACCAAGAACCTGATGGTCACTCTAGTTGAGCTCCATGATCATATGTGGAGATAGGAGAAACCTACAAAAGGACAAACATCATGGCCAAACTCAATCCTCTCCTCAGTTAAGACACATGAAAACACACTTGGCATTTGCAAAAAAGCACCTAAAGGACCCTCAGACTGTGAAAAAAAAAGATTCTCTGGTCTGATGAACCTCAATTCCAGGCATCATGTTTGATGGAAACCAGCTCTGCTAATCATCTGCAGAGTACCATCCCAAAAGTAAAGTGTGCTGCTAGCAGCCTCATGCTGTCGGGCTGTTTTTCAGCGGCAAGGACTGAGGGACTCGTCAGAGTAGAAGAAAAGCTCAGTGCACCAACCTGGGCTTGATCCCAATCAAATATTTCTGGAGAAACCTGAAAATGTGCGTCTGCCCCCATCCAACCTGACAGAGCTTGAGAGGTGAAGAGGCGAGGAGAAGAATAGCAGATAATCGCCAAATGCAGATTTTCAAAGCTTGCCGCATCATACCCAAAAAGACTTAGACTTGTTTGGTTGTAAAGGTGCTTCAGCTAAGTACTGAGTTAAGGGTGTTAAGGGCACGATGGCGCCGACGCTGATGGCTGCCTCCGTGGCGTGCTCCGCAGCTCTCGCAGGAACACCTCTCCACACAACCATTCACACCTCCAGCAACCCCCCTCTCCCCCACTACCTGGCAATAAAGCTCATTCTGATTCTGATTCTGATTCTGAATACTTATGTAATGTACTTATTTCAGTTTTTTTTATTTTTAATAAATTTATGAAGTTGTGACAATTCAGTTTTTGCTTTGTCAATATAGTGTATTGAGTGTAGATTGATGTGGAAAAAAGTAATTTAAAGCAGTTTAACAAGAGAGAGAGAGAGCAAATTAAATATAGTAAACATATATAAATATAGTAAACGTGCTGGCTTGATGTGCAAGAACTAATGAGGTTTACTAACAATACAACTTACAATACATATTTTATACAGATGTCTGAGAAGAATATTGTCATACCTCAAACTCCTCTAATATGCCCACCTATTGGCTTAACAATGTAACTTGCAATAAAATAAAATGAAAAAATACAATAAAATACAATAATATGAAAAAATAAAATGAAATGAAAAAATTAAATTAATTAAAATTAAAATTAAAATACAACACCCCAGACAGAAATAGTAAAACGTTCTAGTGATGTTGGACTATCTGTTGTATAAAACATAATACAATCACTTTAAACTGTTTTTTAAGGAAATTTGGATAAAAAATTAAAGACAGACAGACAAACTAAATTAAATCAATAAATAAGTTAATAAAACTAAAGTAACATGAAATTCACATTCAACATTCAACCAGCAGTTTATTGTAGAATAAAATTAATCAATAAGAAAAAGAAAATAATTTATATGAAAAAAGCAAAAAATAAAATACAACAACTAATAATATCTAATCAAATAACATATATTATTTTAATGCATTCATTATTCTGTTTGTTTCAAGCATGGAAAGGGTGGAGCTTTTCCTCCACCACATTTCATTTGAAATACTAGACATGTGATTGCGATTGCCATACCTCTGACTATCCTCACACTATCTGCCTCATCCCGAGAGACTTGGCAAGAGCAGCTACTTGTCTGCAAGCAAGGTAAACAAAATCTTCATTATCACTTATGAAACTATTTCTGTTTTAATAGGTAAATCATTTTAATGATATTAAATCAATTGTTCTTGCTGCCATTAAAGTTATGCATGTGAAGAGTGCATGTATGTTGTCACACTGATTTTGCATTACTTTCTAATGACCGCAGCAGGTATCTGTCAGACTTGATTTGATCAGCACCATGGCTGAAATTATTACATGATCACATCACGAATGCTATATCTATGAGGAGCCATGACAATCAATGCACTATGAATGAGAATGACACTAGTACCACATTTAAACACAGGAGTGATGTTGTTCCATCATTGATATAGAAAAGTCTTCAGAATGTTTGTTTGTTTATGATTTTGCAGTTGTTGTGTTATCACTAATTTTCACAATCAGTAGCTAATGCTTCTTTCAGAATGGAATTCAAAAACTTCATTTGAATTATTGACAGGTGTTTACTCAATAATTTATTAGATTATTTATTTTGTAGATGTGTTGTATAGTTATGAAAACAGTCACACCCAATGAATGGACTTTTGATTATGATTATGACTGCAGTGCTTCATATGATCATGTTGCATGTTCCGCTAGCTCATATTGGAAACCTGATATCTCTAAGGTTGAGGGGTGGAATTCTAAGAGTCACATTATACTTAGACTTCTTAGACTGTCATGTTTACTGTTAATTTTGTTTTAAAAAAGATCAACTAAGCTCCGAACATGGACAAGAAGTTGGACCTGTCCAGACTGACAGAAGAGGAGGCCAAACATGTGTGGGAAGTCATTCAGAGAGACTTTGTCCTCAGGAAAAAGGAAGAGGAGAGGCTTGGGTAAGGAATTTAATTTACATGATTAAACTTTATATTACCATAGAGAGAAATCTGACATGATTTAGCATTGGTTAATGGCTAATGTTAGTAATCTGACCGTGGAGCCAGCCAGCAATGACTCCAAAAGACGGAGGTTTAGTGTACTGTTAGGTCTAGAATTCACAATTGCATAATTTCTTTGCTATTTGTCTATATATCGTACTCTGTTTATAGTCAATGCTAGCGGAACAAGGTTATGAGAAAGGCCACAAAGTGTGAAAGGCTGCTGTTGTAAAGACATCATGATGATCATGGTACAGTCACAAGGCCTGATCACACTATTCCACAGGCTGGGAAAACATGATGCCCCAGAGCTCTATTCTTTTTGTACAGAGAGGTCTCTGTGTGGCTATGGAATTGTTATTTGAAAGATGATGTTCTTTCTATTTGTTGGCAAGGAAAGTTATATTTGGCTTATATTCAAGTTCATTCTTGATCAGACTGTCTTACAACACCCATTATGTGTTCCAATGCTGATTTAATGCATTATGGTGAATATACTGGAAAATTCAGAGGAACTTGTGTGACTTACTTAGGTTTTGAAAGCATTGCATTCACAATGATCACTGACATTAAAGGACCGTATGAGTCTTGATATAACAATTAGAGATGCACTTATATAAAAATTCTGTCAGAGTTGATAAACCTATAATTATTTTATTTAATGTTATGCATGATACGAAATAATTCTGTAATATTTTGTTTAAATAAATCAAACATGGAAATCTAAAAACTAAAATCAGACATTTTAAAGATTACAAGTGAATTTAGGTATCATAACATTTGTCACAGTCATCTGCTGGAGTGCCCTTAAGAGCCATCAGAGGGCACTCTTTTGGATTTTGTGTTTGTTTTAACTGGACTGCATTTCCCATGTTTCCCCTCACTCTGCTCCCATCATCCCCTGTATCCTCATTGTTTCATTGGTTTCAGCTATGTCTTGTTAGTTTGATGATCCTGCTGGTGTATATATGTTGGTTGTTTTGTGTCATTCGGGGCTTCAGTCTTGCTTTTGCTGTTATGTGTTCATGGCTCCTATTATCTTTTGTTTTTGCCTTGTTTTGGATTATTGTTTGGATCATTAAAAGCTGCACTTGGATCATTTTGTTTCTCAAGTCATCCCGTGACAACATTATAATGTACAGTGTGAAAAATTTCTAATCACATTCTGATTCCCCAAAGATTATATTTAACACGGTTTGTAAATTGTTAGTGTTATTAAAGATTACCTTAAGTGAAAACAAATAAAGGAAAAGGTAATTATTATTATTATTACATTTTATTTGACATGGACATCACAATTACACTGGATGAACCATGTGCATTTGCAAGTGTTTTAGCACACATGCCAATTTTTAACACCTGTCCACGGGAGGCTTTAAAAAACTTCAATAAAAATAATAACAATGCACAAAGTAATAATAACAATGCTAACAATAAAAGTAATTATAACAATACTATTAGTAAAAGGGAAAAAAGAAAATATACCATATCATTTAAATGTTAATATAGAAGCAATATCCACTGTAAATAATATATCCTAAAAAATCTCTAATATTGGCTTACAAAATGTGATACAGATATATTGTGCATCCTTAACAGGGAATGGGATCAACAGCTATGCGGCTTTATTAAAGCTAATGATTAATATTCAGTTATATTATAAATTGGTTTTAGTTTAAGACAAACCTGCCTTCAGAAAGCAACCTAATTCTCTACAATTAAAACCACAAAGCCTGTTTCAGTGACATAATCATGTATGCAATTTGTTTGTCGGTTTGTTTGTATTACACCACAGGGAGCTTAAATCCAAGATTGAGAAGGAAGAAACAAAGAGGGAACTCCTGGGGTCTCAGTCAAACCTGACTGACTCTCACTGTATCCACTGCCTGCAGCCCTTTAAGTTCCTGGTGAACAGCAAACGGCAGTGTATGGACTGTAAACTCTACACCTGCAAGACCTGCAGCCGCTACAACAAAAAGGAGCGTGGCTGGGTATGTGACCCCTGCCGTATGTCCAGGTTAGAAAAAGTTCCAACATCTGATAACATCTGGGAAAAAAATGTACAGCTTATACACTTAAATAAACTATAAAGTTAGGTGTATAATGAATCACTAATATGAAACCTTTACATAACACCTGTTTGTTTTTGCAGGGTCCTGAAAATTGGAACCTTGGGGTGGTACCATGACAATGTACACTCTCGCTTCAAGCAATTTGGCAGCGCAAAAGTAATGAGGTCACTGTACAAGAGATTAAATGAAGAGGGTGAGTGCTATTAAAAGCTTCCTGATAACCTTTATTGTGTCCATATAAGCTGTCACATCATCATCCTGTTTCAGTATCACCAGTCATTTTAAGTGGTTATGCAAGCAAGTGAGTGTTAAGAAGAGATAATGTACAGTCAGCTGGTCATTAACGTAAAATAAACCTTGGCATGATGATTAGGCCTTGGAATAGAGGGGTCTTATATGACCCTGAAGGAGTTTATTTTGCGATAATGACCGGCTAACTATACATTATCCCACTTATTAGATAGATACTCACCATGAAATATTAATTTCAACTGAACTTATTTTATTATTTCACCTGTATAGTCGCTTTGGACAAGCGGCTACGAATGAATGAATGCCAATATTTATTATCTGCTAGTATTAAAAAAATAAGGCGGTATTTTCAACACATTTCTAAAAACATTGCTCTCATCAGCTTAACAAGAATGATCATCAGTGATCAGTTCAACATAGTAAAGCCTGTTTATATTGCCTTTCAGATGAAGAACAGCAAGAGACAGCAATGGCTAGACCCATGTGTTATCATTAGATGTCTGTGTGTATTTAGTTACCAAGAGGATTTGTTTATCAGTCAGTTGAATTCAAAGAACTCTGTCTAGAGCAGGGGTGTCAAACTCAATTCCTAGAGGGCCGGAGCCCTGCAGAGTTTTGTTCCAACCCTGCTCCAACACACATATCACATAGTTTTCAAATAAGCCTAAAGGACTTGATTAGTTGGATCAGGTGTGTTTAATTAGGGTTGAATCTAAACTCTGCAGGGCTCCGGCCCTCCAGGAATTGAGTTTGACACCCCTGGTCTAGAGGCTGTGTCCCAAGTGCTGAGGCCATAACTGGGTCACATGCTGTGTCTGGGGCACTGCAGAACTTGCTGATGTTGTTTATGGACTTGCACGACAGGACATGTTAAACAGAAAAATGAGACACCTTGGCTGGATGCACAAATGGAGGTGTAGATTATTTACCCCAAGGTTAAAGCTGACTGAAGCGACAACTGTATTTGGTTTACAGCTGTACAACTGATAATGTTCTATGTTTACCGTTATATAGGTTCAGTATATTTTATTGTGGTATTATGTACAACAACTTCTTTCAAAAGTAATTACTCAAATATTTAATTAGTTAAACATGCCTGATAAATCAGTTAAATACTCAGGAATGTCTATTTTCCCCTTGTATTCTCATTTGCACAAGACCAGCACTCACGTTATTGTCCTTTGTTTCTTTAGGGCGCCGTGATGATGACACACAGAGCATGCCTGATGTGCGCAGTGAGTACACATTACACAAATACAATCATGGTGTTTCAAAGAATACTACAGGAAACCAGCTTATGCTGTCACAGAGCAAACTGAGGGCAGTTGGCCAAACTTCGTTAACATTTATCAGTACTGAAGCTATCCCTTTTCATAGTGTACCACTGTAATATGTAATATGTTTTATTCTTAGATGTATATAATGGTCATGAAGATGAACATTTGGATGCATCTGAAGCTCAACGTTATAAGCAGGTAGACTAAATTTTGTCATGCATTTGAATTTGTTTCAATATGCATTTCAGGGGCTTTGTTTAAGACTTTCCCTTTTGCGAATTAACTTAGTGGCTCATTATTTTAGAGCAGAGTGTATTAGTGGTACACTTTTTGTGTAGTGTGTATGTGTAAGGGGACCAGTACTCTATGAAAGCCGGGAAAAAAAGGAAAAAAGTAAGGAAAAAATATAATTGGTAAATCATAATTATGAGATAAAACATCAAAACTATTAGACATTAAGTCATAATTATAAGATAAAAAATACAAAATTATGACATAAGAAATACATTTATATATAATTTAATTAATATACACATATTAATTAAATTAATTATAACACTTGGATTTATGATGCTAAGTTATTATTATGAAATAAAAGGTCAAAATAAAAAAAATGTCTATGACAAAACTATGACAAAAAGTTGAAATTATGAGATGAAGCCATAATTATGACTTCAATTATGAAATTATGATTTACCAAAGGATGATTTTTTTTTTCTTATGTGGCACAAATGGTCTTCCATACTACATTGACTTAACATATACTTTTATTCTTCTCCAAAAAATTGTAGTTTAAAGCAGTTAAATCAAATGTACATTAGCTGTTGAATGCTATACATTATATCATAAACCCCTGTGAATATTTTTACATCATTGTCTAGAAGCAGAGTGGGAATATTTTAAAGTGTGCAATTACGATAACAAAGCTCTCTTAAACCAGTACTTTGAAGGTCTTTGTCATATCTTATATGAGCTAAAATCATCCTGACTTCTTCTCAGATGCGAAAGACCAAGCGTCTTCTCTCTGTCCACCCCATGGATCTTGACATGGATGACTATAGCACTCATTCTCGCAGACAGTCTGTCCAGGTATTGAGAGGACTCGTATTGTTATAAACATCCACTCTTTAAATGGGCACCCAGGCATTATAGACACTTTTCTCTCTTCTCCAGTACATCCCTGAAGACAGAGGTCAGCGGAATGATGTAGAATACAACTCTGACATGTACCATCACCATCATCATCGCATGAACCGCAGAAAAAGTCTCGACAGGTTCTTGCGCCCAGGTTCTGTTGGTTTTCATTTCTTTCTCTGTTTCTCTTCCTCCTTCTTTCTCAAATGCACACTTTTACACAATCTTCTGCTGAATAGTATTAAAAAAATATCTGGGATTTCATGTAAAACTGGGATTTTTGATTTCAGTCTAAAAGGATTTGATTTTTTTAGATTACAAGAAAGACTATTAATGTTGCCTGTGCCTGTACAATATTACACCGCTAAAATAATTGTGTTTTTAAAAAACTTGTTTCAAGAGAATGTATTGTAAATATTTTTGTATGTATTTTACTTCAACATTAAATATTTCAATTACATTTTAAAATGTATTTGAATATATTCATGTATTTTAAATGTAATATTATTCTCACCCCAACATTATTTTTAATTGTTTTAATATAAACATAAACTATAATTTATGTCATTTTGATGGATGTTTTTATTGTAAAACATACTAAATGAGAAATCGATTTGTGATGACAACATTTTGAAAATAACTTGCAAAAAATTCATTATGTAGGGTTATAATGCGGGTGGTGGATTTAAGGTTTAGTTGATTAAAAGGTTAAGATGTTAACTACTACAAATCTTATAGTCGTAAAACATTGTATTTTAAAGCCTGTTCAATTAGTATGTTAGTTGTATAGTATATAGATGCACGATTCTGGACAGTCACCAGGGGACCTCTGATTGATTTTCAGTTTTAAACAGCAATAAACAGATTAATCAATTTGTCTCCTTTATTTTTGTTTTAGATGATGGTACGTACTCTGAACACAGAATGGTACGTGCTCGCTCTCTCTCTAAAATCAACTCCTCTGTGGCTCCACGCCAGATCTACCTGGATACTTCAGAGGAGGAGGATACGTTCCGTTACCCTGTCTATCAGCTGCCCCCACGCCGCCGCAGTCGAGCATCATCTCAGGAAAACATTCATCAGAGTGCCCCACCGGTATGATCAGAGACTAAGGGACTTTCTTTGCATTTAAAATATAATTATACATCTAAGTGAGGCAAAATGAGCAGTTTTAAGCATGTGATTTCAACAACAAAACCCCTTGACAAATACTGATATGACTTGGTTCTTCACCTCATGTGGGTGTACATGATTTTAAACATTTAAACACTGTCGATGAAAAGTTTGGGGTCAGTAAGATTTTTTTTAAAGGGGTCATATGATGCAATTTAAATTTTTCCTTTCTCTTTGGAGTGTTACAAACTCTTGGTGCATAAAGAAGATCTGTAAAGTTGCAAAGACTAAAGTCTCAAATCCAAAGAGAAATTCTTTATGAAAGTTAAGAGTCTCAGAAATCAGTGGTTAAATTGTATTTACAACACTGTTCCGGAACAGTTCAACCCAAATATTCAGATGTGTGCAGCGCATTTTATGGAGGACGAGGACTGTTTCCTGGGAGAGTATAGCCTACAATGCCGGTGTCTGTTTCTATAAAGTGGGACAATTCCAACTTTGCAAGGACAGTCTGGCGCTTCATGACTCACAGTCTGTAAGTAGCCTACGTTTTTTTTATTTAAAGAATTTGCCACTGACAATTCAAACGCGAGTTTTGAGCAGTGTAGAGTAGCGCTTGGAGACATGGTTTTATGTTTACGCAGCGCGATACGCAACGCAACACGTAAAAAGACAGTATAAGTAATTATAATCAGTAATTATGTCCCCACTGGATGCAACAAATGCCTCGTTTGTAATGGGTTTTACTGGTTTTGTCTCGTCGCGCATCACCAGCGCACAGGCGCTCGTCGCACACACGGCATCACGGTATGGTAAGGGGCGTAACATTTCTGCCACACGCTTGAGGTATTCGGCCAATCACAACGCACTGGATTGCTGGCCAATCAGAGCACACCTCGCTTTTCAGACCGATGAGCTTTGTAAAAATCGGCGCGTTTCAGAAAGGCGGGGCATAGAGGAGAAACAATAATGTACATTATGTGGAAAATAATGTGTTTTTTGAACCTTAAACAGCATAAACACATTGCATTACACCAAATACACAAAATAATGTTCTTTTTAGCAACATCATATGACCCCTTTAAATAATATTTTTATTCAGTAAGGACATATTTAATTGATCAAAAGTAAAAGTAAAGACTGTTACAAGACTTTCTATTTCAAATAAATTTGTTTGAACTTTTCATTCATTGAAGAATCTTGAAATAAAAATGCATCACAGATTTGACCAAATAATAAGCAATGCAACTGTTTTTAACCTGATGAGATAATAATAAGAAATGTTACTTGAGCACCACATTAGCATATTGCAATGATTTCTGGAGGATCATGTGACACTGAAGACTGCTTTGCCAACACAAATGTCTTTTTATAATATATTAAAAGAGTGAGAGAAAAAAACAACATTATTTTAAATTGTAATATTCACAATATTACTATTTTGCTATTTTTGATCAACTAAATGCAGCCTTGGTGAGTATAAGAATCTTCTTTCAAAATCATAAAAAAAAAATCGTACAGATATTTACAGAAAATATCTCGATATTTGAACAGTAATGTATCTTTTAAAAGTACTGTTTTTTATTGCACCTTTTAATAAATGATTATAGGTTAGCCTAGTTTGAGTTACCTTAAGTATTGTCTGTTATTGTAGTATGATTACGATGAATGATTTACATTCAGATGGCTTCTTTCTAAGTTGACGTAGACAAAAGTCTGACTGCCTTGTGTTCATTTCCTCATTTCATCAATCTGCAACTTTTTCCCTTTTCTTTTTCTTTTACCTGTTGCTGTGAGTTAGATCAATGAACTGAACAAGAGAATGTCTGCCATTGAGAGTCTCTTAAATCGACTGGAAGAGAAAATTACTTTGCCTCCTGATCAGGTATGATTAAAGTCTCAAAACAGAAACACTTTTTTTATTCCAGAACATCTTATTAGGCTATAGCAGAGCTGCCCTTTGTACTAAAAAGTTTGGGCTAAAGGTTTCATGTAGGCCATTCTCATGATTTTAATATTAAGTACTTATTTTGTATGTTTGTAGCCTGTCCAGCCCACAGCAGGGCAGATGGAGGAGGAGAAGCTGAGGAGAAAACTAGATGAGCTGATGAGTGACAAGGCACTTTCCTCTGACGAAGATGAGCCGAAGAGGCCTCCTCAGTCCAAAGGATCCGCTGTGAGGGGAGACCAGGCACCAGTGGTCCCTGCATCCCAAGAACCCCTGAGCTCGTCCAGTGATGAGATGCCCACTGAAGCACAAAAGGTGAGGACTCCATAGAGGCCAAAAAAATGCTGTCTTTGTCCAAGGTAAGGTTTTCCTGATAAAATATATTTTAAAGTTTTTCTGTAGAACAATTAATGCAGATTGAGGTATCTCAATATCAGAGTACTAGTGGAATACAAGTGGGTTTTAAAAGTCACGCAACTTACCACAAGCTTCCCATATTATCCTTAACATATATTATAGCATGCCAGAGCACAATTACTTTATTAATAATCTTAAAAAGCTGAGTTTTCAATAGCATCTTTATTAGCATAGCCTAAGAAACAGCTGAAAGAAGTAAGTAGTTTCCCTGGGTTATTTTCGTAACTAATCATTGTCTTATCTAAAGACCATGAAGCATTAGCAACACTTACGCCTCATTTAGCTATAACCTTAGCCATGTAAAATAAAATTTTAGGGATTTTTAATGCTGATTAGGCTTCTCTCGGTTAATTGCTTTCAGAGATCCACCGCGGCGGCCCTATGCGACATCACAACTGAGATTCTAAGAACAATTAATGCCACAGAAAGCGCTATGAACGAGTTGGCCCCCTCAAATCCTAATGACAGACTTCAGTTAGCGGGCACAGATCTTAAGCAGGCTGATGATGCATACAGGGAACTTGAGGAAAATGTAAGCTTGTCCCTCTAATAGATATTATGTTTGTGTGGAGGAGAGAGATTAGACACTTGGAATATCAATGGCATAAACAAGCGGTTTTATATCATCGAAGTGTATAAGATATTTGTTCAGAACTCTAATTTCTTTCTTATTACTGCAGGTGTACATGACTGCAGGGAAGTCCTTCGATATGGCGAAAAAGTTGCAAATGATTGAGCAGAATACCAAGAATCACTACGGAGGCCCATTAACTGATTCAGAGCTCTCTGAACTGGAGGACCAGGTTGCTTTGGCAGCTGCCAAAGTTCAGAGCACAGAAAGTGATGTGAGCTACTATCTATCTATCTATCTATCTATCTATCTGTCTGTCTGCCTGCCTGCCTGCCTGCCTATCTATCTATCTATCTATCTATCTATCTATCTATACTGAACAAAATTTAGAGTGGCCTTTTATTGTGGCCAGCCTAAGGCACACCTGTGCAATAATCATGCTGTCTAATCAACATCTTGATATGCCACACCTGTGAGGTGGATGGATTATCTCGGCAAAGGAGAAGTGTTCACTAACACAGATTTAGACAGATTTGTGAACAATATTTGAGAAAAATAGGCCTTTTGTGTACATAGAAAAAGTCTTAGATCTTTGAGTTCAGCTCATGAAAAATGGGGGCAAAAACAAAAAGTGTTGCATTTATAATTTTGTTCAGTGTATCTATCTATCTAGCTATCTATCTGTATTTATTTATTTATTTATCTTATCAGGTCTCAGACATTGAGAGCAAGATAGCCGATCTAAGTGCTAAAGGATTATCATTTGATAAAGCCAAGAAAAAGGTGACTGAACAAATAATATATTATTTGAATATTTTCCCAGTTTTCTTGCAGATTTGAACTAATTGTATGTTTTTGTTAATATTTTCTTTCAGGCACTGAGTATACAACAAAAAAGGAAGTTTTCTCAAGACAGAGTACACTTTTAAGTGTAAAGGACATCATGCTAACTTCTTTAACATTTGACATATTCCCTATGTCATGATATCTGTGCCTATATTACTTGACACTTGATATCGGTGCCTTCTTCATCATATGTTCAAGGTTTTTGACACTGATCTTGACTTAATACTAGTAAACCCTTTGTCTTGTCTAAATTGCGCAACTTGATCAAATACCAATCTAGCAAAAATCAATATTAGTCAAAATAATGAAATAGTTTATAGAAAATAGGTGTCTAACAAAAATTCATGCCAAGAAAAATAGGATTAATATTTGTTAATGTCTTACTTTCCCTTGCCTGTTTTGTTCTTCAAATTGCTTTTCCAAAGATTTTAATAATTAACTTGGGATGTTAAATATTTTTCTTTAGTCCATTGGTAGTCTTTTTGGAGGTACACTAAAGATGTAATTTTATCAAGCTATAAATGTTAAATTATTAAACATCTAACACCCAATTGTACCCTTAGAAAATGCTTAGATGCTTTTCCTGCTTGAAGGAAGAAAAAAGGAAAGAAGATATTAAACTACTCCAAGCTGGCTTGCTGCTTGTCACCCAGTCTGTTGGCTAGTTTTAAACAACAGCTTGGTGAGGCTGGGAGACCATCTTTTTTCAGCAGGGTTTTAGTCTTCTAGTGAACATTAGTAGATGCTTTATTATAGATAATGCAACCCAAGGACTCTATTATTATGCATGAAGAAAGCGAACCATTAGCATTCTTATAGAATCTCTCATTCAAAGCGGTGAAGTGATGCAGTGAAATGCAGCAGACAAGGAAAAGTTCATTTCAGGCACCCTTACAAGAAGGGGATAATTGTTGGATGCTAACGAGCCAAAACTTATTCCCCCTTGCTGCATTCACTTTCCCCTTGGGGCCGATTGTCGAGGACTGTGCTGCCCTCTAGAGGATACATAAACAAGGCTACGTTTAATCCTACAGTGTATACTACAACATGAACCTTGTAGTTGGGAATATTTTATTCTTCCTGTAGCCTAATTAAATTGACCAGACTTAAAATTATTATATTATAGTCAGAATTATGAGATTACGTTACTAGACTGAATAAAGTGTTAAAACACAGCAAATGAAACAATAAAATTCATATTTTTGAGGTTCAAAAATATAACACACACAGATAGGCCTATATAAACGGTGTATACAACGTTTTATCACCATAGGGGGCTCTTTTTACAACGACCATGAAAATTATGGCATGAAACGATGCACCAGTAGCAACATAAATTGTAGTTGTCTAATAAAGCCTCTTGATGGAGCTAATGCACCAGCCCAGACAACAGTGCGGTACGACGTTCCATCTAATCAAATAGGAACAGGCTATGGTGCAGTAGAGATAGATAGATAGATATATAGATAGATAGATAGATAGATGGATAGATGGATGGATGGATGGATGAAAAAAAAAAAGATTTTGCGAACTTGCCCTAAAATGAAACAAGACGGAAATAATTAAAATGTAAAGGTCAGGTCCCGCCCACATGCCCCGCCCACTTTTCGCGCAGCGTCCAGCAAAGACTGAAATCAGACCGTGTGGCATTGGGCTGCTGTGTATTCTCATCCTAGGGCCGCTCATCATCCGGGTTCGATTTGCCCTAGAAACAAATGCAGCTCTGGACCGATGACTTTATTCTTCATTCGTTTGGTTTGACGTACCGAATTTACGTAGGAAGGAATATTAAGGGATGACCGGCTATATTCTCAGGAGTGCCTACGGTCTATCGTGCTCATGGCGAATCAGCAAACTCTCATCTTCTATCCTATCCGTGATGTTTTGACATATCGATGTGTCGTTTGAATGTGCAACAGGCTCCCGCCATATGTTCATGCGTTTTATGGAGACGATGGGGGATCAAAGGGAGGATGTGTCCTAGTGCTCTACATATTTTTGCTTGTGGTTACAATATAACCATTTATTAATGTTGTTCACTTTGAATGGTGCTCTTTGACATATACACAACTCGACAGCACTTCAGTTTGGCGAGGTCATTTTTTGTAGAGGTTTGTGTCAGAGTATAAGGGAATTTAAAATGGCAACGCAAGTAACGGGGAGGAAAAGAATTCCCAACCGGGAGAAACTATCTGCGGAGGATGATGCTCTCAGTCAAATAGCTCGCGACACCCACTATTAAACTCACCACCCCTCTTACAGGATGAATCAGTCCCTAAAGAGTAGAATAAACTCTACATCCTCAAATGTTTTCCTTTCTTTTTGTTCTGCTTTCTCACGGAAACTGCACAATCAGCCATAATGCCAAAGGGAGAAATGAGTCCAAGTAAAAGGAATAGTTCAATCAAAAATGTTAATTTTGCCTTTATTTATTACATTATTTTACATCGTGCCATTCCAAATTCATACAACTTTTATTCTTATGTTTAACATCAAAGGTGAGTTATTGAAATACATACTGGGCACTATTTTCAATATAATGAAAGCTCAACAGACCCCACATAATTACCATAAAAGTAATATTAAAGTTGGCCATGTTGATTTGTGCACTATTTTCCAATCACAGGCAGAAATTTAAGTTTTCATTTGCTGAAAACCATCACATCCACCCTGCTTGTCCAATTCATGAATGACTGAATCGATTATGCACTTCGGTTCAAGCTGCTTTCTGGCTCTAAAATGATTTAAGAATGCAGACAAGTCTGATCTTTTCAGTGATTCACTTGATCCAATTCACAAAACCTGAACAATTTGTTCACTAGACTGATCTGTGCTCCATTTCCCCCCAAAATTGTAAGCCTAAGTAGACCATAGAAACCACTGGTGCCAATGGTTTCTACGATCTGCTTAGGCTTACAATGATTTTGGAACATGCAGACTCAATGATCCAGTTGCAACAGCACCCTTGAGACTATCAGTGATTTGCATTTGAAGCTACCTGTCCACAGTCATTATACGTAATTGATGAAAAAAGTGTAGAAAATAAAATTCTACAGGTTTAGAAATATTGTTTGGGTGAACTAATCTTTTAAACATATACCTTAACTTCGTATTTAACAGGAGAGGCACAGTCACATAGCAGTCTATTAGACTGCTCTGTTAAGGCATGAAGTAGGTGTGCAGTGTGATATGGGGTCATTAAGATGCTGGGCCAGTCAGACAGCTGTGTAGCACTTACAAGTTTTATCTGTAATGAGTGTAATCAACATCTCTGCCAGCTGAGCTGTTTTTATACACCACACATTAGGGAACAGCCATGCCAAGGAAATACATTACAGAACAGCCAATCTCTGTAGAAACTTGACCACCTTTCTTTCCTCTGTTTGTTTCAATGTGATCAGAATGGAGCTTTAGTTTTTGCCATGGCAATCATGTGAAAGTCTTTCCATAGTCTTTCCCACACATTTTATAGTTAATTCAATGTTTTTATTTAGCTTAACAATGTTGTAATGTGTTAATAGACTTCTTGGCTTCTTTGCAGTATGTGTCTCAGCTGCTCACTCTTTTGTTTTAATGTACAGTGATGCTTTGGTCTGTTCATTACATTACAGTCTGTAAAATGGTACGAACTAGCATGGGGAGGATGTTTGGCTCAAAGGTCCTTTATTGGGCCCTGGGGAGAGGGGACCACCAAAAAAAATTGGGCTCTGTGACTTATAGAAACAACTGTACCTGTAGCTAATGCCTAATTGAACAAATCAACCAGTTCAGAAACAAAACTGTTTTTTTTTTCTGGAAAATTTCTGTACAGATTTTATTGACATTTCTCAAGTGTCTTTTGAGATATTAAAGAAATTCAAAGCCCACATGCTACGTCATCTGCTGGAATGCCACTTTCTCATGAACATGCAACAGTTAACAGAAGTTAGAGATTACGGTTTATAAAGTTTTAAATATGGATTTTATTTTTACACAAACCAATTGATTCACTTCAGAAGGCCTTTATTAACCCCCCTTTATTAACCACTATTCAATATAACTCTGATTGTATTCGTCTGAAAGAGGAAAGTCATATACACCGACTTGGGAGTGAGTAAATCATGGGGTAATTTTCATTTTTGGGCGAACTATCCCTTTAAGAACAATGTGAATGTACTTTTAAATTGTAACATAAATGAATGATTTCACTCAATTAACCTTAATTTTTAATGAAAGGTTAAGAAGTTAAGAAAACTAATTAATGGAATTATTAAATAAACTCATAAATTACAATAAGTATTACATTAAAAATAATAACACTAGTAACAATGCCACTTGGGGCCTTCTTTATCAATTTTGAGGGCCCATCTGTAACGGGGCGAACGAGAAGTGAGACGTGCGGATCCACTTCTCGGACTAGACTATGAAAACTAGAACTGGCTCCGTAGAGTAGCTATCGCTAGGAGAGTGGTAAATGCTATATAATACTCGGCGATTTGAAAGAGGAAGTCTTATAAAGTGTCTTAGATTGGTTACAGCTGTGTGTGTCATTAGTGCAATGGATGCTGGGAAATGTAGTCCGTGGTGACATGTGGAAGTCTGTCAAGTGTAACAGTCAATATAATGGAAGAGCGATCTCTGGTGGCAAGCGGATGGAAGTCCATGGGCAGGATTCATGACAGAGCCCCCCACAAGAAACAGACAGAGCATATATGGTCTCAAGGACTGAGGCAGGGAACACAAAAAGTTCATCAACAGGCTCACTGACTGGAACTGAACAGGCAGACTGTTCAACATTGGAATCATTGGTAAAGACTGGTTGAGTAGGCAGTTCACAACTAGACTCATAGATTGAAACTGGACTGGTAGACATTTTATAATCAAAATCAGTAACTGAAACAGGACTGACAGAAAGTTCAGACATATTATTCAAAATTGGGCAAACAGATAGATCGAAGTCAAGAGCATTGATAATAACTGGACAGGCTGACATGTCACACACAGGCTCATTAGTAGAAACTGGACAGATGGATGGTTCAACATTTTGATGATTTTGACTTGATGATTAAATCAGGACCGACAGATAGTTCAAATTCAGACTCTACAGAAGCATTAGGACAGACAGACAACTCAGGTTTAGATTCCTTGACAGAAACAGGCAAGACAGACAGTTCACAATCAGCCACCAAGGCTGGTTCAGCACAGGGCGAGAGTTTAGAGATGGCCTCCTCGGCCGGTTCAGAGCAGGACAAAAGTTCATAAATGGCCTCCGTAGCCTTGACAGAATTAAATTCAATTCAATTCAAGTTTATTTGTATAGCGCTTTTCACGATACAAATCGTTTCAAAGCAACTTTACAGCAAATTAAGTTTCTACAATATTTAGTGGTAGCTTATCAGTGGTGACTGTCAGTTAATGTACATATGGCAGAAATGTACGGAAAAATCAATTAAAGACGTAATCAAACAGATGATGAACACTATTAACAGCAATTATTATATGATGCAATCAAACTTATAGCAAAATGTGGTAGTTCTGTATGTTGTTTCAGGGTTGGCATCATCTGAGGACAGAACAAGCAAAGAGTTCACAGACGGCCTCCATAGCCATGACAGAACAGGCAGTGAGTTCACAAACGGCCTGCATAGCCGTGAGAGGACAGGCAGAGAGATCATAGACGGCCTCCATAGCCGTGACAGGACAGGCAGAGAGTTCACAGATGGGCTCCATAGCCATGA
>NW_015637137.1:28220-44121 GCF_001515625.1 Sinocyclocheilus rhinocerous
CTGTGACAGGACAGGCAGAGAGTTCACAGATGGTCTCCATAGCCATGACAGGACAAGCAGAGAGTTCACAGACGGCCTCCATATCTGTGACAGGACAGGCAGAGAGATCATAGACGGCCTCCATAGCCGTGACAGGACAGG
Organism: Sinocyclocheilus rhinocerous; assembly: GCF_001515625.1. Taxonomy (NCBI): domain Eukaryota; kingdom Metazoa; phylum Chordata; class Actinopteri; order Cypriniformes; family Cyprinidae; genus Sinocyclocheilus; species Sinocyclocheilus rhinocerous. Next base: position 28,362 of record NW_015637137.1, read on the forward strand.
CAGAGAGTTCAAAGATGGCCTCCATAGCCGTGACAGGACAGGCAGAGAGTTCACAGACGGCCTCCATAGCCGTGACAGGACAGGCAGAGAGTTCACAGACAGCCTCCATAGCCGTGACAGGACAGACAGGAAGTTCATAGATGGCCTCCATAGCCATGACAGAACAGACAGGGAGTTCATTAATGGGCGCCACTACTGTAACCAGAGCTGAAGTGAAAGACGACGCTTCAGAAGGTTCTGCAGCAAATGCCGCCACCTCCGTAGAATCCGGAACAGGCACCTCTGTCTCTGGAGGTTCTGCAGCCTCAGCCGCCACCTCTGGCAATCCTTCCGCGGATGTCGCTGGCTCTGGAACTTCGGCGGTAGTGAACGCAGCCCATACACACCAGAGAGCAATCCCCCATATGGGAAATGCAGCAGACAAGGGGATTACTTCTGGGACAAAAGGGTTTGAGAGCGCTGGTTTAGGGATATCAGCAGCATGTGTTGACACCAGCGGTGGGTCCTCCACGCTGGATGCCAGTCTGGGATACGGAAGAACAGTGTTTGAGGATCTGGGTGTGATAGACAGGAAGTGACAGGACTCTGGACGATCAGCTGTGAAGTGACTTGACACTGGATGATTAGCTGAGATGTGACTTGACTCTGGACGATCAGCTGTGACGTGACGAGACTCTGGACGATCAGCTATGACGTGACGAGACTGGGAGATCAGCTGAGACGTGACGACACTCTGGGAGATCAGCTGAGACGTGACTTGACTCATGAAGATCAACTGTGACTTGACTTGACTCTGGACGATCAGCTGTGACGTGACAGACTCTGGACGATCAGCTATGACGTGACGAGACTCTGGGAGATCAGCTGAGACGTGACTTGACTCATGAAGATCAGCTGTGACTTGACTTGACTCATGAAGATCAACTGTGACTTGACTTGACTCATGATGATCAACTGTGACTTGACTTGACTCATGACGATCAACTGTGACTTGACGTGACTCAGTAATGGCAACTGAGACATGACGGTGCGTTGTTGTGGCCTCCATTTTGCGAACAGGCTCCGCTGTTGTAGCTGCCATTATGTGAATGCGCTCTGGTGTGTCCGCCATTTCAGTCAAAGATGCAGTGTCGCGTTCCTCCTCCGCGACACCCACTGTGAATGAAGAGCCAACACACAACAAAGCATAGTCCATAAACTGACAGGGTGATGAATGCGGACCCTCACGTCTAAGCTTAGACATCAGCGGTTGATTAATACCTTCGCAAAAAAACTCTATCAGCAAACAGTCCGGTAAATCAGAGTAATAGGCAATGGATAAATACTCTTGAATATAGTCCTCGAGCGATCGTGTGCCCTGCTTGAGGGCTAATAACAGTCTTGCAATGTCCATACCTGGCCAATGTTCCTCCAAAAAGCTGCTGGATCCTTGTGTGGCCGAGTATTCTGAAACGGGGCGAATGAGACGTGAGACGTGCAGATCCATCTGCAAAGCTTTATTCAAAGGCGTGGGCATAAAACAGACAAGGTTCTGACAATGGCAAACAGTTTTAATGAGGGCAAGACAAAAGAGTAGTCCAGAAAACAGGCGAGGGTCAATCAACGGCGAATGTAAACCAACAGGGCAAGGCAAAGAGATAATCCAAGTTCACAGCAATAGTCCAGGCAGGGGCAAGCAGAGTCCGAACGGAGAGAAAAAAGGGTAATCCGAAAAACACAGGCAAGAATCTGAACACAGGAAAACAGGCAAGGGGCGACTATGACCAGACTATGAAAACTAGAACTGGCTCCGTAGAGTAGCTATCGCTAGGAGAGTGATAAATGCTATACAATACTCTGCGATTTGAAAGAGGAAGTCCATGGCTTATAATGTGTCTTAGATTGGTTACAGTTGTGTGTGTCATTAGTGCAATGGATGCTGGGAAATGTAGTCCGTGGTGACATGTGGAAGTCTGTGAAGTGTGACAGTCAATATAATGGAAGAGCGATCTCTGGTGGCAAGCGGATGGAAGTCCATGTGCAGGATTTGTGACACCATCTTACACCAAAGGTCTAATTTTGCCCAAGGTGGCTACATACCGTGTCCTACCCTACTCATATTATAGTTCCAGAAAAATGGAGCGAAATGCATGCTGATTGCTGATAATCAAGTGGATGTTATTCGAACTCAATGACTGACCTCTTTCCAAGTGGAATGACTTTACCATGTCTTAGTTTCACAGAAGCAGAAATCACATCTCATGATCCAAATTTAACATCTACTTCAGTCACAGCATGTGGAGTTTGGACTTTGGACTCCATTCACATTCGTCTCTTTTTCCACTTACTGCCCTTGTATTTTCCGACTCCTGAGACAGGAAGCAAAAAGCCTTTAAGGCTGTTCGTCTTAGGTTTTGTTCCAAATGGCGCTCTTGATATGTACTTATGGTCTTGCAGACCTGCCATGGCTCGTGTGCCTTTGAGACCGTGGAATGTCCAATTGGATATTTTAGGGATCTCACGACCGCCCACTTTGCAGAAGCACTGATGCAGGCTCCAGCGAACCTTTCAGTTCAGTTAATGTGGCATTACGTCAGCAAAGTGTGGATTTGGAGGTTGACCATAAAGGTTTAGGATGGCATTTAGAACTTTGTGAAGGTTTTGACAGTTATTACTGCAGAAGGGTTGGGTTTGTGGAGGAAAAGGTGCGGTTTTTGGCTCGTCTGGGGAGGGGATTTAACTGACCTAGTAAGTGAAGAGTATTTAGCCCCTGCCCCACTGCAGCAACAGATTGGCCAGCCACCACCCACTGACCTGCATCCTTTAAGCCTCTCCAGAGCATCCTGTGTTAATCGCCCCTCTAGGAGCCTCACTACTGTGCATCATTTTGGCCGCTTTCATTGAAACTCCACAGTCATCTGAAATGTATTCCCTTTCAGGGCTACTGATGACAGTTTAACAGAGAAAGACCTCCAGTGTGAAGTGCCAGGAATGCAGAGGCAGATTTTCTGTTAGTCATGCAGGGTCATATATCAGCCTATTCTGCTCTCTGTGGTGCAGTAAGAGGCAAAGCTGATGTTGTAGGCCATTGCGAGCGTGCATGTGAGGGGGGGTTGCAGTAAGCCTGCGATTAAGTTGCTGGGTAGACTGAGGTGAGGAGCAGACAGGAAGTGATGCGTTATGGGCCTGCATTGCGCTCTAAGAGCAGATTAGTCTTGAGCTACTCTCCATGACCGTCTAATCTCCTGCACTGTCACCTGGAAAACAAAAACAACTCATTCCCTATAGCTGTGTATTATATTGACTCAGAATCACTGTCAAACCACTTTATGTGACCATTGTTTAAGGATTGTTTATTTGCTAACAGTGTTTTAGTACCTCATTTACCAACAGAATTATGCAAATCAGGTACTGCCACAAATAAGATGACAACTTCAGAGCTGAACGCAAATTGCTCAATGCAATTTCCCATCTTGCAAGCCAGTTCTGTGTGCTTAGATGCAGAGGAATTTGACTACTGCGATCCAGGCATCTTAGTAGGCTCATTAAAATGCTTAAATTGTGCTCAATTAATGTTTTTCTAGTATATGTACTCATCTCTAATATTTGATGAAAAACTGATCAGTAGAAAATGTAAACAAACATTTATTTTATAAAATTCGAAAAGATTTACTGGCTGCTTTTCACAAGCAATAATAGGGTCAATGACATGACACATATTTTTACTGTTTATTTATTCAAAAATATTTAAAAAATACAGTTAATTCAAACAGGGGCTTGAATTCAGTTCTTCTATGATGAGAATGTCTTTAATTTCTGAAAAAAATCTATTGCATTAAAGAAAAAAAACTATTAATAATACTATTAAATAATTACTAAAAAACTATTAACTATTTTAACACAACTAGTTTTTAATATTTAAAAAAACTTTTGTCTGCTAATTAATCTTAAACAAAGTCATGTGGTGTAATGTGACACAACCACAATGCAGAAGTATATATGTAAAAAGTAAATCGATATGTAAAACCATGTAAGATCCATGTTGGATAGATCGTATTTACGAGTTGAATGCACATGAACGCCACCACAAAGTCATTATTACGAGCAGGAAATTCGAAATTTTCCTTAAGCCCTGAGTTTCCTAGTTGGTGGCGTGTCAGTGAGAAAACGTGTCGGATGCAATGGACGCAGCCAAAGACTATAGATATGCAACGTCTGTATTGACGGTAAATGTGTTGAAATGAATAAAAGTATTATTTTTTTGTAATGTAAAATAAAATGATATAAGTTACATATACAAAATATTATATTACCGTGTAATTACAATATAATATAATGATTCAGTTTAAAATCACCTTCATAAATTGAATAAAAACAGAAAAAAGCAAAAACACAATGATGCACATTGTTTATACATCATTTTGTAGACGTAGAGTTAAAAAATCATTGAATTTTATGTAGAAAATTTTAATTGCCATCTTGTTCTGACCAAATAGCGATTCGAAAGCACCTGACGTTGTAATTACGACTTGTCAACTAGTAAGTTGTTAGACAACATGACAATTTTAGAATCATTAAAAAAAAATCTTGAAAAGCTTTTTTTTCCTGAAATACAACACACAAAACTGTTTATTAATTGCCCCACAGTTTTTTTAATCTGTATGCATTTTCCTAACAAAATACAGTATTACAATCTGTATTGCTGACTCGTTTCCAGCCCACACAAATGCAAACACACACACACGCACGCACACACACACACACACACACACATATATATATATTTGTGATCTGGGTGAAGTGTGACTCTGCATATTTGATATTCAAATTAACCTCTCCGCAAGACTGTGAAGGAGGAGGAAAGCTCTTGTTGTTTGTTCCATCAGTCCCTATGCAAAGTTCATTTTGCAGTCTTGCTCCGAGCCACATATGTTAAAAATGGCTGTGAGGTGCAGGCTTGTTTGCTTTGGAGCCTAATCCTATGTGTGCTCATGGTCTCCAATGACGTTGTAATTACGACTTGTCAACTGGTAAGTTGTTAGACAACATGACAATTTTAGAATCATTAAAAAAAAATCTTGAAAAGCTTTTTTTTCCTGAAATACCACACACAAAACTGTTTATTAATTGCCCCACTGTTTTTTTTTATCTGTATGCATTTTCCTAACAAAATACAGTATTACAATCTGTATTGCTGACTCGTTTCCAGCCCACACAAATGCAAACACACACACACGCACGCACACACACACACACACACACACATATATATATATTTGTGATCTGGGTGAAGTGTGACTCTGCATATTTGATATTCAAATTAACCTCTCCGCAAGACTGTGAAGGAGGAGGAAAGCTCTTGTTGTTTGTTCCATCAGTCCCTATGCAAAGTTCATTTTGCAGTCTTGCTCCGAGCCACATATGTTAAAAATGGCTGTGAGGTGCAGGCTTGTTTGCTTTGGAGCCTAATCCTATGTGTGCTCATGGTCTCCAAAGACACCCAGAGTATAAGTCAAAATGTGCTGGGCCTGAACCACAACTGCCTACTTCATTTCTGCCATGTGGACTGCATATCAAACTGACTCAATGTTGCCATGCTAGGAGTTCTCTAGAAATAGATCAGAATCAGAATCAGAATCAGAATGAGCTTTATTGCCAGGTATGTTTACACATACGAGGAATTTGTTTTCGTGACAATAAAAACAACTGCGGAGCACGCCACGGAGGCAGCCATCAGCGTCGGCGCCATCTAGATCAAGACTGTATCAAGGCTATGTGATTTTGTTATTGGATTGTCTAATTGGAAGAGAGTCTATTCTGAGCTGGTCTGCCTGAGAGCGGATTGTGAGGTAAAGTTAATTCACATGGGGTTGCCAAAGCATGAGTTTGATCTCAGATATTCATGAGTTCCACTGTTGCAATTTGAATCAATTATACCTCTCTCCCTTCTTGGAGCTCTGTGAATGACTGGAAGAGATTTTCCTGAGCGAAACATTTTCCTGAGCGAAATTTTTTGTCAATTGTCAATTGTTAGTTATTGATATTTTTAAGAGAATGTCGTATGCTTACCAAGGCCGAATTTATTTGATCAAAAATACAGCAAAGAGTAATTTAGTAAATTACCAGTATAACAACTGTTTTCTATTGTAATGCATTTTAAAGTTTTATTTATTTATTATTTATTCCTGTGATGGATGGCAAAGCTGAGGCATTACTCCAGTCTTCACTGTCACATTATCTAGTGTGCTGATTTAAAATATTTCATTTTATTATCAATGTTGATTTTTGTGGAAACCTTTATAAAAAAATTTCAGGATTGAGCTCTGTGAATGACTGGAAGAGATTTGCACATGCAAATATACACACCAACAGTCCCAAAAGCACATCTTACAGTTTATGCCAAGTACAGGCTTGTCTTGTAAGTGCAATAATGATTATTCCTTAATCTATGAAGATTAAACTCTTCCTAATACTACTTATGTGGTATGTTGGATTATGACAGATATCTTGCTTCACAAAGCAAAATATGATAAGCAGCAGTGTGTCAGTGGTAGAATCAGGGCTCCAGACTACACAAATCATTTAAAAAGTAAAATAAATTTGAGTTAATTGTTTGATATATTTGATTATCTTGATTCATTTTGTGTCATATAAACATCGCTGTTTTATAAGTATTTCTGCCTATTTGGGGGGGGCAAAAATTTTCCTGAGCGAAATTTTTTGTCAATTGTCAATTGTTAGTTATTGATTTTTTTAAGAGAATATCATATGCTTACCAAGGCCGAATTTATTTGATCAAAAATACAGTAAAGAGTAATTTAGTAAATTACCAGTATAACAACTGTTTTCTATTGTAATGCATTTTAAAGTTTTATTTATTTATTATTTATTCCTGTGATGGATGGCAAAGCTGAGGCATTACTCCAGTCTTCACTGTCACATTATCTAGTGTGCTGATTTAAAATATTTCATTTTATTATCAATGTTGATTTTTGTGGAAACCTTTATAAAAAAAATTCAGGATTCTTTAAAGAATGGAAAGTTCAGAAGAGCAGCATTTATTTGAAATATATTTTTTTGTATCAGTGTCTTTACTGCCACTTTTGATTCATGTGAATCATGCCTTCTAAATAAAAATATTGATTTCTTTAAAATTGCTTTATATTTCTTCGACAACCCAAACTATTGAATGGTACTGTAGCACTGAATTGTCCCTTTGCTCTTATGTGAGTTCGCAGAGTTGATCTCTTTCCTGGCGCAGAAAGAATCTAGTTCCTTATGGCTCCATAGGGAGGCCTGTGGGGTCCTGACAGCTGAGGAGGAAAGGAACATCTGTCAGATTCTGCCACGCTCTTGCTTGATCTAGGACAGGCACTCTGTCTTCTCCTCACAGAACCTCAAATCCCTCTAATAGCAGTGACTTGTAGCCTGTTTTTACAGAGCGGTGTTTAACGAAACCAGAAACTAAACATTAAAACTCAAAATATAACTTCCCCAGTGAGGGAATCCAGCCAGGGAAGAAAACGCAGATTGCATTGACCGCTTTCATTCTTCTTTATTTTAGTTGAGTATATCTGAGAGAAGATTTAGTGCATTAGAAATCATTCATGTATGACCGCTGCGACAGTCAGTGAAGCTGGAGCCTTTCATTATTAAAGAAGCTGAATATTGCATTAGCAGTAATAATGTTATTTATCTATACAATTTAGCTCTGCACTAACTAAATCCAACAAAGAGCACTGGTCTGAAGTGGAGAATGTACACAAGTCTAGCATAAACCTCTAGGTTTATCGCATACACGTGTGTCTCATGCTGAGTCACTGATCAAAGGGTTTTGACCTGTGGAGTCCACTGGCATGTGGATGCGTTTAGACTGTAATATTCTTTATTGATGCGTTATTTCAGCAGACATTCTAGAATGGAAACTTTTGGAATTACATTGCTCAGGCTATGGTTGGGAATTCTTGTTTCTTTTTTAATATCGGCTATTAGCTTCTTTAGCCTAAAACAGTTGTTTAACACACACCTATGGACTAGCTGGGTTATTCATTTTCTGTTAATTCTGTTAATATTGATGATGACCATAGTCCACATGGATTATTAACATGATTGTACCACATTAAAACCAAAAGAAAAATGTGGCTGATATATCATCCACTATTTGACATTTTTTAAATTATCGACATCAGCCGATATGCTTTTCTGCTTGGCCAATGTATCGAAAACAGGACTTTTATTTTGACAGTGCTGAGAATGTTAGCGCCTGAATGTTTTAGCTCCCATTCTCCATTTTCAGAATCAGAATCAGAAGAGCTTTATTACCAAGTATGTTTACACACACAAGGAATTTGACTTGACGACAGGAGCGTCCAGTGTAGAAGAAAGTACAAACATAGTGCAGACATAGCATTGCAGGAATAACACAGTAGGGATGTAATATAAAACTAAAATAAAAAATATTAAAAAAACAAAACATTAAATAATGTACTATATACAGAAATAGAAGAATAGGAAAAAATGTAATTGTTTAGATAAATGTACAGATATGTTATTAGTGTGCAGATATGTTATTTACAAAGTGTGCAGTTTAATATAAATATGTCAGATAACTATGTTAGTTGTGATGGACGATGTATAATTATGAAAGATTAATTGTTCAGACTGAATATAGCTTGTGGGAAAAAACTGTTCTTGTGCCTGACTGTTCTGGTGGTCAGTGCTCTGTAGCGCCGACCACAAGGCAACAGTTCGAAGAGAGAGTGGGCTGGGTGTGAGGGGTCCAAGGTGATTTTATTAGCACTTTCCCTCACTCTGGAGATGTAAAGATCTTGGAGGCTGGGCAGAGGGACACCAATAATCCTCTCAGCAGTCCTGACTGTCCGTTGTAGATCAAATTTTTGATCAGTTTTTATACAGTCTATGGAGTTCGCACTTCCGAGTCGAACTTGCGAAGTCTGAACTACCGAGGACGCAAGTCCGAACTTTGCGTACTTGGTATTGAGAAACGGCTGTTTCAGAGAGAGACAGAACTGTTAAACAGGTAAATGGTAATGGTAATAATAGCACAATCAAATATACTAAAGTATATCTTTAGTTGGACTTCAGCACAATTAAAGTGCATTAAGTACAAAATTAATTGTTTCAATTTAGCAGATTTTAAGCATACCAGTTTAGTGTAGTAAAAGCACAATTGCAGGGTATTTTTATTAAGTACATAAATATGTAAATGTATTCAGCCACACACACACAGATACATTTCAAATGTAAATGTTTATTGCACATGCTTATTGGATTGAACAGACCTTAACTGAAAACAACGCTACCTCAGAGGACTTCACTATTAACATTACTTTAATATTGTAGCCGTTTTTGTCTTGTTGCTAGGCAGACTATTTTGTACATCATAATGAACTATTCTCGGCAGAAAATAATTTACACGTAAAATTATCCAATTTATATTTTATCTATGTTTTTCTGTCATTTCCATTTTCCTTTGTCCAGATAGTCTGTGATAGTCAGTAGCTTGTGGGAGTTGTTCTGCTGAGCAGTGTGAACTCCAGTTCTCTGCACGCTGTTGACAGGCCAGTGGACGTGGTTGGCAGGATCTAGGGCAGAGGCTTGTCTGAAGCCCCTTATTCAATGAGTTGTGACTTGTTCAGACAAAAGAACCAGAGAAGCTTTCTAACAGTCTGTTTGTGTCGCTTGGCAAGCTTGTTATTCTGACCAATGTGTCAGAGATTTAGCCAGACTTCATATATTGCATTATACGTGCTGTCTATATGGATGTGCAGAGAAACTGCAGACAACAAAGGTCAAACTCATTTTAGCTTAGATTACAAAACATGTTTTCTTTTTTATTATTACAAATGCAACATAATAAATGGACATTCTTCCCCTCAAATAATCACACTGGCCTTATCTTAAACACTCCTGTTCTAGACCAATAGCAAGGTTTTTGATTAGGCTCTCAAACAATCATTATATATAAGTAATGACAACAACTATATAGTGTACTACTTTTTAAAATGCTCTCTCTCTCTCTCTCTCTCTCTCTCTCTCTCTCACACACACACACACACACACTCACACACACACTCACCCACTCACTTTTGTAATTTGTTCACTATTTTGTAATGAGCAATAGATTGAAAACACTGCCCCCTAGTGAGTCATAAATTATCACATAGTTTCCATAGCAAAAACAAAGTTACCAACTTCTGTTTGAGTGACTTGCAGAGAAATACTTTACACTACAAACTTACTAAAATATTGTGCTCAAAATTGGAATTCCAAATGATTTATACTGTTAAGATTTTTTTTTGCAGATTGAACACTTTGAATGCAATGCAAGGAAAATATGACTTTTAATTGTATAAACCTAAGTACTTGTAGTACACTTGTAGTGCAGTCAAATGTTAGTTAGAGATTTGTGTTAGTATTCTGTTTTCTGCTCATTGTTATGAAAACAACAACAACAACAACAACATTTACTCTGTTCAGATGGGAGTTTTAAATATGGCACTGAACAACACTGACATATGCATAATAACAATATTTATACAGGTTTGTACATTATTATAAAATATAATTTAATAAAGATGGTATTTATTTTATGCCAGTGGAGGAAAAAAACAGTGTAGTAAATAATGTAATATATTTTAAACAAGGACCTATTTTAAATTGACATTTTAGACAAAGAACAAAGGGACAAATATTAAAAGAAAATATAATACAGGTACACATTAAATATTGGTTCACTTGCAAGAGTGATAAATATAGTTTGTGTTTTCTACAGCAAATTATTGGCTGCCAAGAGCTTGTTGCCATTGAAATGCAAGAGACATTTATAACCCAAACATTACAGAAGCTATGAAGACAAGCCTATGTTGTGTTTACATTTCATGGTAATATTAGAAAAATTGCCATGTTTGATTTTTAAGGACATTTATTGTTTCTGCACAAAAAAAAAAAACCCCACAGCTGTAGAAAATGCTTAGTAAGTTTAAGGACCTCTTAAAAATGGCATTTTTATGATGATAGATAGTAAGCCGTTACAATGTTTTACGTCAGTTGGGTTGCTGAGCAGCCTTTTTTCTGTTATCCTTTGGGTTTCACATGTTGACCGGAAATGGCAGCTTGGAGGCAGTGAGTGAGCTATTCCTTCCTGGCACTGCTTGTGTGTGTGCGTGCTTAAAGGGTTAGTTCACCCAAAAATGAAAATTAGCCCACAAATTACTTACCCTCAAGTCATCCTAGGGTTATATTAAAAATTGTCTTTGATCTTTCAAGCTGTTTAATGCCACTCAGCGGGTGTTGCATGCATGCATTTCTTTGCACACAAAAAAGTATTCTCGTAGCTTCGCAAAATTGAAGTTGAGCCACTGAAGTCACATGGACTGTTTTACCGCTTCCGAAGATGAACGAAGGTCTTACGGATTTGAAACGACATGAGGGTGAGTAATTAATGACAGAATTTTCATTTTTGGGTGAACTACCCCTTTTATGCTTAGTGATTTTAATTCACTATCTTTGTTTGTGTTTACAGCTTACAAGATTACAATCTATTAATGACCCTTTTTATGGTTCTATAATTATACTTATTATACTTTATCTGGACCGTCATGTTTTTTTTTTTTTCATAGTTAAACCATTTTCTTGACCGGTAGAATAATCATTTCTAATGGTTCTTAATCTTCTAATGTTGCTGCTGATCAGTGCTCATTTCCATGGGCCTTCCGGCCCCACAAAACTGGCATTCATCTGTAGTTGAAGTCAATGATTAGATTAAAACTACAGTATAATGGATTAATCAATGGAAGCCTGTGAATTACTTAATTTGATTACACTCGAAGAACTCTCCTCAACTTCAGTTTTAGCTTTTGCAGTGCATAGAGTTCAAGCAGAAAAGGTTTCTCTCTGTCATACTCTGTAGCCTTTCTCACTCACACTGGTACAGTAAATAGTCCTGACTTTCATATTGAATAGAACAATGTAAATGCAAGTGCATTTTGTACATTTTATGTGATTTATTTATTTTTATTTATATATGTTTATGTGCATTTTTTCTCTATTTGACGGTTCTGACTCTGAATCCCTCTCTTTCTCTATATATCTTTCTACCAGGCAGAGGCAAGACTGGCAGCTAAACGGACAGCCCGGGCAGAAGCTCGAGAAATCCGTATGAAGGAATTGGAGAGGCAACAGAAAGAGGTCAGGAGATAATCTGTTTGGCAGACTGTTACAGTTCTACTGTTTATTCTTAGGATCTACAAAATGGCCTGTAAGTTTCTACATAAGATGAAAACTATTTCAAACTGGCACAGCATGTAGTTCACTCTTTATTTAAGCAATATCATTCAAGCAAGAGTGCAATTACCAAGAACTTATATTTCAAAAACAATATTGCCTGTTTTGCTCTGTCATTGAAAAAAAAAACTCCCAAATGAAGCCAAAGAGAATCAAGCATTGCATGTCTCATTCAGCACATAGTTGCAACAAATAGTTTTTTCTTTCCTGAATGAATAAGTGTTTTTGAATAAGTCAGCTTAGTGAATGATTCAATCACTCACTCATAATACACAAAAAGTGACATGAAAAAAGGAGCAGGTTTACACCATGACCAGGAATGAGAACCGCTGACCTTGAAAGATGTATGAATTCTCTTTATTTCTCATAAATCACTTCAGGATTAAAGTACAGTACTACTCTCACAATTGAACTGGAGCAGAAACAGCTATTCATGATTTAAACCTTTAAACCAGTCTTAAAGTGCATGAGTTGTGAAGCAGAGAAAAGAGTGTATTAATATTCTTGTTTCATAAAAAGGTTTTGCTTAGCATGTGGAAAAAAAGGGGGGTGCATGTGATCATGGATCATTGTGTGTGTGTGTGTCTGTGCTGGTGTTTACCTTAGAAAATAGCTACTCTGTAATAGTAAATTGAAAACAGCTATTCATGATTTAAACCTTTAAACCAGTCTTAAAGTGCATGAGTGGTGAAGCAGAGAAAAGAGTGTATTAATATTCTTGTTTCAAAAAAGGTTTTGCTTAGCATGTGGAAAAAAAGGGGGGTGCATGTGATCATGGATCATTGTGTGTGTGTGTGTCTGTGCTGGTGTTTACCTTAGAAAATAGCTACTCTGTAATAGTAAATTGAAAATGTGATTCGAATGTATCATACATATCATATATATATCGGTTTATGTTTATGACATAATCCCATTCAAAGGTTTGGAGTCAGTGAGATTATTTTTTTTTTAATTGAAAGAAGTCTTTAATTGAAAAAAGCTTTACTGTCACTTTTGATCAGATTAATGCATCGTTGCTGAATAAAATATGTTTCGTTTTTTTTATTAAATAATAATAAAAGAAAAATCTTACTGACTCCCAAATTTCAGTGGTAGTATATGTCTAATAAAAGTCCAGTCAAAGACAAAATTTTTAACTCTTTTAACCCAATTTTAACATAAAAATATAAAAAAGAAAATAAATTTTATGCTTTATTTAGGGACTCTGATTGCAATAATACAGGTTCACCTCTTTCTTCAAAATATTGCTCTTATTTTCAAATTTATATCCCAAAATACTGAGACCATTAAGGGTTAATTTGTTGTCATTTTGAATCAGCGTCATGTTCTAAAAGGCTTTTGAGAATGTTTTGGGTTCTGTACTACTATAAATATATTTTTATCTGTTAGATTTATATTCTTTATACCTATTATGATTTATTTACAAGTGGACTTTCTACTCTTCTTCAAGCTCTTTATATCTTTCTCTTCCTGTCTTACTTTCTTTCTTTCTCTTCATCCTGGTCTCCCCGCTGTTTATTTAGATATATCAAGCGCAAAAGGTAAGATCTGTCCCTCCATACTCTTCATTTCTTTCTAACATTACTCAAATGTGCTCATTAGAAATATAAGCTGTAGTATTTTGCATTATTTTACATCTATGCAACTCGAAATTTATGAACATCAGTTAACAAAAACATAACCAAGCTTGAAGAACAAAAAACAGGACCAGTCCCACATTCAAACCATGTTTTCTTTCACACCTGTTTTTAATATCCTCATATTCCTTCATTATACTTGCATAACCCTTCCTCATTCGATCGTCTTGCTCTCCTCCTCTCTGCACCAGAAATACTATGGGCTGGACAGCAAATGGGGCCATATTGAACAGTGGATGGTATGACCTGTCATTATACCACACTGCCGCATGCAGTAGACCACCAAAGATAGAATTTGCATTAGAAAATTCACACAGCACAGGTCCCGAATGCAGTTAACTATCGTAATGTCCTTCAGAGAATGAAATGTGATTGGTTGATGTTGCATGTCTCTTAGGCAGTCTGTGTCTGATCCTCATTTCACAGGCTTTACTGGAGCAGTGGGGGGCAGGAGGCCCATCTGACATGTTAGGGCTTAGCAGAGGTGGTCATAACATACAGCAGGATTATAGGGCAGTCGCATGACCCACATCTTAAAGCACTCAACCCTCCCCTCCCACCCCTCCAGACACCCTGTCTGAGCCCTGTAATAAACCGTGATATGACAGACAGCGTAATCTCTCAGTGCATGCTTTGTTCAGTTTTTTGCAGTGTTTGATAATCATGTGACATTTTGACCTAAAACGTCCTGCTTTCTGTCCTCTTTTCCTGCTCTGCTTTTCAGGAGGACAGTGAGCGGTATTCCCGCCACTCTCGGAGACATACCTCGGTCTGTATCTCTCCCTCTGCTAATCATCCTTCTATTTTATTCACTTTTTATTTAATACTACACTCTTACTTTCTACTCTAAAATTAAATTTGCCCCCAGTCATTTAATCTTTCTTCAGTCCCGTTCCTCTCCATTTTTCATCTTCTTTTTTCCCTATTTTCCTAGACATTTGTTCAGTTTTGTAGTGTGCTGTTTAGACCTCAGATGTCCATCACCCCAAAATTAAAATCACCTTACTCATCTTAATTATGTCAAAAAAGACCTAACTGGTCTCATGACGAAAACGTACCTGTGGGAACTTTTTTGGAAGACGCGAAATACGTACCAATAAGTACATATCACTGCAGTTTCCAACAGAAATTAACATTAGAGGTGGTAAAACAGTGAGCACTTGTAATCGTTTTCGATAACAATGTTATGATTACAGCTCCATATGTTTCGCTTTCCGGATGTAACAAGCGTGCTTGGTAGCTCAGCCGGCATGGAATTGGACTTAGCTTTCGGAATCCTTGGGTATGAATCCTGAGAATAACATGACTCACGATGAAAGAGCTGAAAGATGAGAGATCAAAAAACAAGCTAAAACAGCATGCTTGCGATTGCATTTTTACATCACATTCGCTTTTGTTCCTATCGTGTAGGTTTAGGTGTAGTGCAGTTGGTAGGTTATTTTAAAACGTCACGGAGCATTAGAGTTATAGCACCACTTAACGCAGAACTGCAGTGACACTTACAAAACCAACATCACATAAAACGTACCATGTGTACGTTTATCTGTTCCAGGGGAAAAAACAAACACTCTTTTAGCGCCACTCAGGGGACATTTCACATCGAATATGTCTCGAAACATATGGCGGGATGCATATATATATATATATATATATATATATATATGCAGTGACACAAAACCAACGTCACATAAAACGTACCATGTGTACGTTTATCTGTTCCAGGGGAAAAAACAAACACTCTTTTAGCGCCACTCAGGGGACATTTCACATCGAATATGTCTCGAAACATATGGCGGGATGCATGCATATATATATATATATATATATATATGGTAAAA
>NW_015637137.1:46161-68911 GCF_001515625.1 Sinocyclocheilus rhinocerous
CCCCGTTGTACCCTATATATATATATATATATAAAGCTTTAAATAGGATTTTTATACCATTTTATCAAAATTCTTGATGCACTGAAATTTCATAATTTTTGTTACCAATTTCAATATCAATAAAAAATAATACTAGCCTAAGTAAAAATAAGCTTACTGAAGACAAGTAAACAGTCACAAATTAGGCTACAACAGAACAAAGATCATAAAAAACGGCCTACTTGAAAAACTTAAAGCACTGAATAATAAATATATTGTATAAAGAAAATGTGCAAATAGACTGAATAGTCTTCACTGTATAAATTCAATATACATTCATTATTTATTTTACAAAAGTGATTCAGTCAAGGACAGTAAGTTATTTTCTTTCTGATGTTTGATTTACATTATTGACACAAATGGTAACAGCAGCTATATTAGGCTGCATTATAGTTCACCCAAAGATGAAAATTCTGTTGATGTTCTAAACCTGTATGAGATTCCTTCATGCTGTTGAACACAAAATAATATATTTGGAACAATATTGGTAACCAAACAGTTGCTGGGCCCTCACTACTCACTGAAAAAAAAACACTATTGGAGTCAGTTGGGACCAGAAACTGGTTACGATCATTCTTCAAAATATCTTCTTTTATGTTGAGGAGGAAAAGGAAATTCATAGAGGTTTAGAACAATTTGAGGGTAAGTATATGATGACAGTATCTTCATTTTTGGGTGAATATTCTTTTAAGATCTCATCATATAAGGCTAAGGATCTCATATAGCCTAACACATGTTTTATCTTCAACTATTAACATTCATTTAAGACACAAATAACTGTGTTTACGAGGATACTCGCAAAGACGGGCATTTTGACACATAACTATGTGTATTTGACCGTTTAAGCACAAGGAGCGAAAGTTTAGTCAGTAATACGAGCAGGTGCGCGCCGCGCGTATCAGGTAGAAACCGTTTTAACGCACACATTTATCAGAATGAATTCTGCCCCGCAGCGTAATGTCCATGAACAGTATAAACCATTTGTTTTAAAACCTGCTTAAAACGCCTTGAAATGATAAGCTTAGACTACATCATGACGCGCTTCAATCAACGATTGATATATTTCTACCGGATTATCTCCCAACCCGAATATAGTTTGTTCAAACACAAAAACAATATAAATCCAGTTAATAATCAAACTAACCTAAAATCTGTGTGGACGATGACACTGTTTTTATCTGCTCCGTGTGCCCGGTTCACTTGCTGTTCCAGCAACTTCCACTCCATCATCAGCTTTAGTAAAATAACCTGATAGCTGGGGAATTTACTAAGTCATGTTTTTTATGTTGTTCGTTATTTGAGCCCCTCTCTCTTTTAGAATTGCTGACATTTTTACTTATTGAATGTTGTTCTTTGCGCGACCATTTCCAGATTACTCCAGAACAAAGTGAAGAGAGGTGAATGCAGACATACTGGGCAGCAATCACCTGATAGATACGTGCGCATATTGTTCAAAAGTCAAATAGAGAATAAATGCGTTTGATTGGTAAACGAAATTCAGACTTTACGTTTCAATCTCAAGTGGTAATGCATGGAATTTACGGAAAAGCTCAACTAAATAACAACGCTAATAAGTGGGGGGCGTGGTGGCTTTGGCGATCGGCGCTCCAGTCAATCTACTCCACAGCCAATCACGGGCCCCCTCCTTGCTCGGGCCCCGGGGCTTCAGCCCCGCCTAGCCCAATGGTTAAAACGGCCCTGGCGGGATGTATTTTGTGTATTGCAAAAAAGTTCCCACAGGTACGTTTTCGTCATGAGATCAGGTTGAAAAAGACTGTCACTAAAGAGGAGAAAATTTGAAAACTAAATTGCATTCTAATTTCCATATGGTTACAATGAATCAGGGCGGTTTGATTATAATTTTTTTTAAATTTTGAATGATTGGAGGAACATGTTCTACTAATCTTGATGTAACTACATGATACGAAGGCTTACCTCCTTTTCAAACATCCCTTTGATTATCAACATCTCTTCATGTAATCTGGAGCAATGATCAAAAATTTCCATTGTGTTTACAGCAGAACAAGCTAATCTAAGCTACACTAATATTACGTTTTTTTTTTTTAACAAATGAATGAGAACATCACTAAAAGGAGATTTTGTCAGATTTGTGTCAGTAAATTCATAAATGTTCACAGATTTGTCCATAAAATGTGGTTGGGGCAAACACACACACACACACACACGTTTGTTTTTGTGAATTGTTGGGACATTCCATTGGCGTAATGGTTTTTATACTGTACAAACTGTATGTGCTATTGCCCTACACCAACCCTACACCTAACCCTACCCCTTACAGGAAACTTCCTGTCCTTAACTTTCTCAAAAAAGCTCATTCTGTATGATTTATAAGCGTTTTGAAAAATGGGGACATGGGGTAATGTCCTTATAAGTCACCTTCTCCTTGTAATACCTATGTCATACCCATGTCATTATACAAATGTGTGTCCTCATATGTCACAAAAACACGCGCACACACACACACACACACAAACACAAGCACAATGTAAAATATACATACATTTCTTTTCTTTTTGTTTTACTGATAAAACAAGCATTGTTGTAAAGTATTCATCTAATTATATCATATTTCTAGGGGGTTCAAGTTACATATTAAGTTTTCTTTGTCTTTTTACATAAAGTTTTCTTTGTCTTGTATTAGATATCAGATGATGAGGAGCGGATGTCTGTTGGCAGTCGGGGCAGTTTGAGGGTTAGTATACTTGTGATGTCCTCTGGATGATAAAGTAAAAAAAAAAAAAACATTGTATAATTTATGCCAGGTTCTAGCGTTTACCACTCAAAATAAAGGGTGGTAGTTAAGTGGTTATTAATTTGAAGGTTCCAGGTTCAAATAATGGAAAGGAAAATTCCTGCATTTGTTGTAATTTTCTATAATTTAATAAACATAATTAGTCTCAGTATAAGAGCGCTTTTCACTTCGTTTTAATCTTCTAACAGTTAAATAAAAATACTTAAATGACTAACGTTTCTGGCATCAACCATGCACAGAAAATTATGGTGGTTATGTAGTAAAAGAACTTGTGTGGGCTTACTTTTTTTCTTACATTTTTCATTACAGTTTTTCTCAATTGATTTGACACATTTCTCCAAACTCAGGTCACTGTTCTCAAAACAGTTAACACAGTGATCTGAATACTTTGTAATTTGAACGTTTTCATTAATTTTTACAAATTACAAATCATGCAAATAATTTTCTCAAAACAATGTGCACAAAACTCTGAAATTTTTTTCACAATAGTTAATACAACCAACCAGTACCACATTTAAAATAGCTGAAAAAAGGGTGTAGACTGTGATTGTTGATAGTACAGATTCTTAGTCCTCCTGGGACAACTTCTGTTACTTACTGTAAATGTCCAAACATTTTTCAGAATTTAAGTTTGAGATCATTCAGGTGGACAACCAAGAAGATTTTAAATGGAATAGCAGCATTGTTGACATAGTGGTCCAGAACAACATCACCAGCCTCAAAGGAAGAGTGGAGATGTTGAGACAGGAGCTTGTCAAACATGGATTCAAACTTCTTACATTTTTTTCCTGCTATGATGCAAGCGCAGCAAATATGTAGTCTAGATAAAATGCAATGAAATTCTCTTCCAGATGTAAATGAAAGGCAAGATCAGTAATTCAGGATGATTCATGTATACAGCAAACACACACGTGTGTATATACAGTGGTGGTCAAAATTATTAGAACACTAGTTTTTGTTTACATAATATATGTTTGCACACATACAGTATATATTTTGAAAATATCTACATGTATTTATTTATATTGATATAATTTATATTATATTTAAGTATATTTATTATACTGTATAAACAATATATACATGCATGTGTTTGTATTTATATATACATAATAAATATACACAGTACACACACATACATTATGTGAACAAAAACTTTTGGTCCCACTTTATAATTAAGTGGCCCTAGTACCTGTGTACTTACATAGTAACTAGATGTGTACGTAGTATGTAACCACAGTGTAAGTACACATTGGTACATAGTATCTAGAGCTGTAATATTTCTGTAAATACACACATGTAACAACCCTCCGAATGGTTTGTGTAAGTACAAATGTGTAACAGGACATATATAACTACATTTTGTAACAACAATATGTATAAGAGTAATTGGAACAATTTGATCCAGGGGGTGGAGATGGGTAGGTTTAGGGCTGTCCCTCTCACAATCCCCAACAATTCATCTTTATTCCTTTCTTTAGAATTAGTTATCTTCTTCATTGTTTTATCTTATAACCCTTTCTTCCTTTTGACTGCTCCTCCTTCCCCAGTCATTTCACAGGAACTTTCAAACAAACGTCAGTAAACCACAACAGTAGGGTTCTGGACGTAAAGAGATGATTTATTTTACTTGAAGAATGTGGAGTATTGAAATGCAATGTTATGAGCATATATATTTCTTCCTCCTCTCTCTGTTTGTTTTTAGCCCTCTGCGCTTTTTAGTGAACCCCCTCGTTCAAGAAGTCACAGGGTTTGTTTCCATTTTGTCATCTGCATGCAAATTTACATGCAGATCATTTGGTCACTCTGTTTCATTTTGGTGAATACATGGCACATATATGAATGAACATAAAGATATAGTTCATCCAAAAATGGAAATTCTGTTGTCATTGAAACCCATACGACCTTCTTTTTTTGTGTGGAAGACAAAAGGAGAGATCTAGTAGAATGTTCAAGCTTTTCTTTTCTATACAATGAAAGTGAATGAACAACACAGTCACTTTCCCCATTCATTCCCTTTTGAAAAATAAGTGCGCTTCACTATAATGAATGTGCTCTTGTAGTGTACTTCAAATATTAATAGTAGGCCTATATAAAAAAGTAATTACAGATTAATTTCATGACTGTTTCACACTTAAAAGATGCACTCTGTAACATGAAAACTGACATTACAATTTTTTTTCTTTATTTTACATCATGCTTTAATAATCTTTTTTCATACCTTAAAATACACTTATTATGATGTGTTTACTAACATATTAAAGGATGTGTAAAGTACCTGATTATAATTTAAACTGCAGTATGATATTCAATGTTACATTTAAAGTTAAAATATTTTAAATGTACTAACTGCTTATAATTCATTACAATGCAATTAACAAGAAAACATTTTCACAATGACTTCCATTCTAGAAAAGAGCTGCTTGGACATTCTGCTAGATATCTCTGTCTCTAGCTTTATGTTTGCGAAACCTTTAGAGCAAAATGCTACCAGAATTTTAATTTTTGGTTAAACTCTCTTATTTAGGGGCATGTGTTGTCTGTGTTCAATCCCTCATGCAACCTGCATGCAGTTTAGTAACCTGATACACAGAACTTCTTTGGTTACACGTGTTGACAAGTCTCTGGCTTCCAAAGCCTCTTACTCAAGACATCTAACGCAGCAATCAATTCTTTATTTAGTCATTCCATAAGTGCTCAGAGTACATCAGAGTGCATTAAGGTTGATGGCTAATGTGTTAACATTCTGTAAACACGCAAAGAAGCTTTCTTTGCGCTCCTCTGTATGTAATGAGCATTTCCTGTCCTGGTTGTTAGCAGCCCTGTTAGATCTCATTTCATGGTGGTGAAGCATTTTGGATCAATAAAGCTGTCATTTAAAGGTCTTTATCGTCTTTTTAAAGTGTTTGTTGTGTTTTCCGTGGTTATGTTTGAGAGATATCGTGTGTAAGAGGTGAATGTAGTATGGTGAGGTGTTCTGTTCTGTCTGCAGGGGTCACTGCATGAAGAGAGTTCATACTCTGCGTGCATTAAGTTCGATGGCTAATGTGTTAACGTTCTGTAAACATGCAAAGAAGCTTTCTTTGCACTCCTCTGTATGTAATGAACATTTCCTGTCCTTGATGTGTTTAAAGTACATCTCCCCTGATTGTTAGCAGCCCTGTTAGATCTCATTTCATGGTGGTGAAGCATTTTGGATCAATAAAGCTGTCATTTAAAGGTCTTTATCGTCTTTTTAAAGTGTTTGTTGTGTTTTCCGTGGTTATGTTTGAGAGATATCGTGTGTAAGAGGTGAATGTAGTATGGTGAGGTGTTCTGTTCTGTCTGCAGGGGTCACTGCATGAAGAGAGTTCATACTCTGCCACTAGGCGTTTCAGTGGCTCCAGCGCTAGAGGCGTAAGGCCCGAACTTTACCTGTCTCTTTGACCGTGGCATGACCTGATACCCAATGCTACTCTGGGCTTGTTGAGCGTCTTGCATGGTTCTGTTTTCAGACCACAGGCTTGACTAGGTGTTGTTTGTGTCTTTGTTTATGTCTTGAAGTTTCTCTGAGGAAAGTTTGGGAGCTGTTTTTCCCCTAGTAATGAGAGTGGGACGGGTGGTGTTTGTACTGTATGTAAAGCATGGTTAATCATCTTGGATTGAATTTCTTTCTGTCTTTTGTGTGGTCAAAGTGTGGTTGTTTACTAGTCATACAGACTGACTCTCCTTCGCACAGAAACCCGCTAACGCTGTGTGTATGTCAATGTGTGTTTTGACCTACAGAATGGGCTTGGTTTTACACTACTGTTCAAAAGTATTTTGAAAGAAACTAATGCTGTTTTCAGCAAGGATGGATTTAATTGATCAAAAGTGACAGTAAAGACATTTATTGTTTCCAAAAAAAAAAAAATTCTTTTGAACCTTCTGTTCATTATCAAAATCCTGAAAAAAAAAAAGAATCACAATGTTACTTGAGCACCAAATCAGCATGTTACAACCATTTCTGAAGGACCATGCTGCTGAAAATTCAACTGGGCCATCACAGGGATAAATTACATTTTACAATATTTCTGTTTGTACTGTATTTTTTGATCAAGCCTCGGTGAGCATAAGAAACTTTATTCAAAATCATTCAAAATCTTACTAACTCCAAACTTTTGAATGGTAGTGTATATGAGACTGTGTACTTTCTGAAACTTCGTTATACTTGTCAGTTCCTATATATTTTCCCTTATGCTCTCTTCCTGCTAACATCTACTCCTCATCCCATTTTTCTCTATACCTGCATTCTGGTCAGCCTTCAGACTACAATGGCTTTCTGGGCACCAGTTCCAGGGCCTCCTCTAGGGCGAGTTCAGCCCGTGCCAGTCCAGTGGTGAGCTTCCCTTTTCTATCTCTGATCAAGCTTTAGTTCTGCAGTTTCAAGGTCACATCTGCCATCCTTGTAACATATAGAGATCTATGGCAAAAACTGACCTGCTCTCTCGCTCCTCTGCATATCCTGTTCCTCTCACTAAAATCTTCAGTATCATGTGGAATTAGCATGCACCTTGTTTGTGCCATGCTCCCTCTAGTGGATAAAGCATGGAATATATCTCTAAATGGCCCAGTATTGTTTTAGATCCTGAGCATTTCTCATTTAATTTAGACATATAAGAAATATGGATGGTTTTTCAATGTAGCATCTACTGAACACATTTAATTTTTTCACACAGGTGGAGGAAAGGTCAGATTTCCTGGAAAAGGTGGAGTAGGATCATTTTTAGGATTTTGAATAGATTCACAAACATCACGGTAGATAATACCACAACAAAGTGATCCACCAGATCAAGTAAATATTTTAACTACATCCTCAGGGGTCCAGGACAGCCTCCACCCTCTCTGCTGCAACTCTGGCATCTCTGGGTGGAGGTTTATCACGAAGAGGAAGCTGTGATACCTCGATTTCAGCGGACACTGAGGCCTCCATACGGGAAATGAAGGTAATTTTGAAAGTGTATTTATAATGCTGAATTAAAATGACCATGGTCTGTATGTAATTTCCTCATTTTTGTTTGTCTGCTCTCAGGACTCCCTGGTGGAGGTGGAGGAGAAATACCGTAAGGCAATGGTGTCCAATGCTCAGCTGGACAATGAGAAGACAAACCTGATGTATCAGGTGGACACACTGAGAGACACTCTAATGGAGCTTGAGGAACTTCTGTGTGAGAAACACAGAGAGTGTGAGGAGAAAACCAGAGTAAGGGCTGTCAAGTGGTGAAATCACTTTTTTTAAAGAAAAAATCCTCTAGAATAATTGACCCTTTTACAAATGCATAATTGTTTTATTTTTGTTCAATACAAAATATGAAACGGATATAGTCATAACCAAGTATATATTGAGCATATCTAAATATATATTTTTTATTTATTATTAAAAAAACATTAAATCAAACTTTTGACAAAAATGGTGAGTCAAAATTCCATATGAAGTGTAAAGGGATCATTTTGACCCCAGAATTAGAATAGTGAAACAAAAATTATGTTGTTATCTTTTTCAGAACCTATGACCAGGAAATGTATTATTAACGCTGCGGAAGCTCACATACAAGTTTTGACATGCAAGAATAATAAATAGATAAAAGACCCCAAAATTCACACTCTTATCGGGTCAGTTTGACCCCCTTTGTGCATTCAAGCGTTAAGACTAATCATAACTAAACTACGTGGCAATGTTTTCTGTTATATTACGAAAACAAATAGCATTTCATAAACAGTTAGGGTGGTTTCAATACTAAATTGGTTAGCAGAGGAGGGCATACAAAGATATCAACAATCAATATACACATAGAAGTAATGTGAGCATCAGACAATGATAAGTAGATTGTTAATATACAAGAAATAAACTGAAATGCACACAGTCATAAAGATGATCATTGTGAAGTCAGAGTATGCAGTGGTCCTTTAATTCTGAGAAATTATAGAATGACTACTGTTCAAATAACTGTGATAGTGACTACTAATAATCAGGAATTCAAATTTTAGTGCATACTTCATCAATTATGTGTGTGTTTTTTATTTAAATTTTTTTATTTTAATGTATGTTAGGACTTCGAGCGAGAGCATCATGCCCACAATGTCTTGAAGTTCCAGTTTGAGGAGATGAAGGAAACCCTGAAGCAGAGTGAAGAGTTGCTGACGGTGAGCATCACCAGTAAATGATGGAATAGTCAAATTCTTCCTGGCATAGATGAATTATGTGTTATTCTGTTCTCTTCTCTCACATTTTCCTCTTAATATTCTTTGACCTATCCCTGTTTTCCTCTGCTTACCCTCATGGCCGGGGCTCAGGAAGCCCAACAGTCTCGGGGAAAGCAGACGGACTATATTAGAGAGATCGCTGACCTGCAAGAAACATTGGAATGGAAAGATAAAAAGATCCGGGTAAAATAACCTTCCATGGCCATTTTCCATTAATCATGTCACATTAAAACTATTCTTTCTTTTGTATTTTAACACTTTTTATCCTAAATCTTTTTACTCCCCCTTAATACTTATTAACTTATTAACCTATTAACTTAATGCTTAACAACTGAATGCTTGATACTGTCATATGACCCTTGTAGTCTTTCCAAACCTTATAGATTGTTAATATACAAGAAATAAACTGAAATGCACACAGTCATAAAGATGATCATTGTGAAGTCAGAGTATGCAGTGATCCTTTAATTCTGAGAAATCATATAATGACTACTGTTCAAATAACTGATAGTGACTACTAATAATCAGGAATTCAAATTTTAATGCATACTTCATCAATTATGTGTGTGTTTTTTATTTTAATTTTTTTATTTTAATGTATGTTAGGACTTCGAGCGAGAGCATCATGCCCACAATGTCTTGAAGTTCCAGTTTGAGGAGATGAAGGAAACCCTGAAGCAGAGTGAAGAGTTGCTGACGGTGAGCATCACCAGTAAATGATGGAATAGTCAAATTCTTCCTGGCATAGATGAATTATGTGTTATTCTGTTCTCTTCTCTCACATTTTCCTCTTAATATTCTTTGACCTATCCCTGTTTTCCTCTGCTTACCCTCATGGCCGGGGCTCAGGAAGCCCAACAGTCTCGGGGAAAGCAGACGGACTATATTAGAGAGATCGCTGACCTGCAAGAAACATTGGAATGGAAAGATAAAAAGATCCGGGTACAATAACCTTCCATGGCCATTTTCCATTAATCATGTCACATTAAAACTATTCTTTCTTTTGTATTTTAACACTTTTTATCCTAAATCTTTTTACTCCCCCTTAATACTTATTAACTTATTAACCTATTAACTTAATGCTTAACAACTGAATGCTTGATACTGTCATATGACCCTTGTAGTCTTTCCAAACCTTATGTGTTTCCTTTACTCCTCTGTTCTTCCTTTCCTTGATTGTTCACTTTTGCGGACGGCTGCATTAAGGCCTTAGAGAGGCAGAAGGAATATTCAGACATTATCCATGATGAACGGGAGGCACTCAGGAACGAGGTTTGCCGGCTTAGGGATGCTCTAAAGGTAGAGATATAGAAGGAATACTGACAATCACAGCCAAGAAATAGCAGTCATTATATTAGCATTATTATTTTGACTTTAAAGGACCATAATAAAGTAATGAAATAAATGGGAGATTGAGATCAGATTGTATTCTTTCACAGAAACATGGCATTATTCTGGGATCTGAGGTGACAGCCAATGGGGAGTTAGCAGATGGGGCGATTGATGGGCATGCTGATGCGGAAACAGCCTCCCGATTGAATCAAGACTCTCACACGCCCACTATGAGTGGAGACAGCATGTTAGGTAAGACAAATGGTTACCAGATTTTTTAAAAACACATAATTAAGCATTTTAAACAAATCAGCTATTGTAGCTTATTTGTACAGTATCCAACTTAACTGTAGTCAAATTATATGCATTTTTACAATTTTGCTTTTATGGTATTTTGTTGCTGCACCTTTGCAATGTTTTATTTAAATATAGAAACCATTATGCTGCAAGAAAAGCAAAAACTAAATGAAAACCTTTAGTGAAAACCTAAAGTAAATGAGACAAAATTAAGCAAAAATGAAAACATTTGTGTTAAATTAAATAAAGATCAAATAACTAAATAAAAAAACATAAATAATAAAACTAAATGATAATGCATTTTCTCCAAAACTAAGTAAAATGAAATGTCCACAAATTAATGTTGGAGTCAGCTTTCAATATATTATAAAACATGAATCCAGCTGCATTAAACATGAAAATGCCACTAGATAGCAATAACACTAGACTCTGCTGAAAAAAATAATGATATTAAACATCTTTAAATTATACCACTTAACATAAATATTTAAAAAATATTACAAATTTGTTAACATTAACAAAAATATTAAACTAAGATAAAATGAATAAAAAACTCAAAGACTCTGAAAAAACACCCCTAAAACTAACAATGCTAATGAAAATGTAAAAATTTTTAAACTAAATAAAAATGCAAAACTGTAATACTGATCTAACCTTAAATGAAAACATTTTTTCCCCAGTGCCCTTGTAAATATTAAACTGCCTGTTTGTTTGATTAAATGTTGCTTGCTTTGCTCCATTCTCAATATATCCAGAAATTTACATTTTTAGTTGTCAGCAACACCAAAATCAATCTTTATTTTTCCACATCTGAGGTGATCTCTGCTGGAATTCTCTCTTCACTGATCAGCCTTTAATTCAATCAAGATCAACTCTGCCATTTGCTTAACAAAATCAATTGAATTATTCTCAGTGTCTTTTTGTTTTGATGGAATCGTAATTGTGATTCACTCTTTGAATCCAATCAAGAGGTGTTTTCCATCTGGCATTTCATCTCAATCTTAGTAATGTTGCAGGCAGAGCTTCATAAATGCACATCATCTCAAGCACAGAGTCAGAGATTACTCAAAACGATGGTGAGACTGCACAGTTGGTGGAGGGAAATCTTTTTGGTGTTTTTTCTTTGTTATGAGGAAATATTGTAAATGAGGAAATATTTACTGTATACATCCCCCAAAAATAAGTTAAAAGAGAGAGGACTACAATTTCTGAGGCATAGAAACTGGACTCTTTGCTATCTGAAGTGGTCTACTGTTAAAACCAAACAAAACAGGTCAGAAGATGAAAGATACATTGATTCAAGTGCAGAAACTTTACCTAATGTGCCGCTATATTTATTTAAACCTTAAAATCAGATAATATCTGAAATTACAGTATATGAACCACAGAACGGTGAAGCTGAGAAAAATAACTGCATAGAAATCAATGCTGGCATTAAAACCTCTAAAGATCTATGTTTGAACCCACAGAGTCTAATGAAGTGGATATTTTTAATACCACAGGAGACAATGATGCACAATCCAGGAACCAGCAAGAGACAGAGGCTGAGCCAGAGTTACAGTTTGTGGAGGACACATATAGCATGCCAGTAGAGCACAAGGGCACAGCGTTCTTTCTCGATAGTTGTGAGGAAGCTTTTGCATTGGATGCTGATCTTTTAGTGCTGGATTATGTAAATAGGCATATCAGTGAACCAATAAAAGAAATAACGAGTGGACTGAGTATAGAAAATAAAACACAGAAGTTCTTCAAGACCAAGCTTAAGATGAAGAGGATCTTTAGCTGCTTTGTGTCATAATTTTTCAGAGAATCATTTTAATTCGCTGATGTTTATGACAATATTATTTAGATTTTTTTTTTCTCAATAATTTGATCTTTTGATGTAATGTTGCAAATGTACTTTAAATCCTCCATGCAAATGAGACCGATCAAGACTTGTTTTGGACATGCAAAGGCTGTTCAAATTCTTTCAATATTCTGAAATAAAAAAGCTTGATTTAAAAAAAGAATTCTCATGGAGGACATATATACAGTGTTATATGCAGAAAATGCATATACAATTAAATGCATTGTGCTTTGGAAGAAAAGTGTACTTTTTTCATGTTTACCAATGCTGTAATTGTCATCATACTTGTAACACCAGAAATAAAAAGCAAATACCAAAAATGTTTTGTTCGAACACACATACAAATGTAATAATAATCGTGATAATGATGATGATATTAACAATAATAATAATAACAGACCCATATACACATTTTCTATTTATACACAATGATATATTAATGATAAATACAATATTATTGATATGTAGGCATTTTTAATTGATTACGTGATATGCTGATCATTAAATTAATTAAATAATACAGCTTTAAAAAGACATTATAAACATGGCTTTAGAAATTAATACATTGTTTATTTCCTTATTTCTTATGACCACAGCAATCTATTTTGCAATCCAGTCATGCATTAGACAGATATTTATAGTCATGTTAACTGCATTTTTTTGTAATTCATTGTAATAAATAAAAAATTTTAATTGACTGACCAATTTGTATACTTTGTGCTGCAATTTTTTGTTTGTTTGTTTTTTAGTGCCTACATCATCTCGTTGTATGTTACATTGCCCTCATGCCCGAGGCTCATGTGCTGTATTTTTTTTTTTATTTGCAATTTTCAGAGATCAGATTGAGGAAGCTGGTGGAAGAGAGAGAGAGTTTGCTCGACCAGGTGAGTTTTGTCATTTCATACTTTTCAAGTGATTCATTGTTATGCGTATGATTAATATTGTAGGAGAACATTTTGTGAAATACCTGTAATGCCTGTCATAAGGACTTTGTTAGGATGACTAATCTGTGTGTGAATGTGCAGGTGCGGAAGTATAAAGCCATTGCAGAGCAGAAACAAAAGAATGGGACAGAAGAAACAGGAAACACAGATGAAGATGACCTACAGAATGGTCTGGACCATCATATTCTAGATCTGCAGAGTAAGATACGCCTTTAAATTTTATTCACCATCAGTCTTGATTAAGGCTGGTTTGTAATGTAGAGTTTTCATGTGAACTCTCAAATTTTTTCAACTTATATATTTCTACAGGAGATGCTAACAGGCAGATCAGTGACCTTAAATTCAAGCTAGTCAAGTCTGAGCAAGAAGTCACAGCACTTGAACAAAATGTAAGCCAATTATATAATTAACACTTTCTATCCAAAGGCACAAAGTGTACTCTTGCATGCAATTTCATCATCAGTAGTTCATAATGTTCTCTTTTTATGTTTAATCCTCCTTTATGCACTGTTAATTTTGTTCCTCTTGTGGTACAAACAGTTCCACAGGAAATGATCTGACATTATTTCATGCATAATCTGTAATCTCTGTCATGTGGCAGATCATTCGGCTGGAGGGTCAGGTGAGCCGCTATAAGACATCTGCTGAGGCTGCAGAGAAAGTGGAAGATGAGCTAAAAGTGGAGAAACGCAAGTTGCAGAGAGAGGTACACTAAATTATTAAAAAAGAAACCCACTAATATTCCAAACAATTTAGCAGCAACTGCAACTTTCTTACACTTAAAAATATTGAGTACATTTTATAGCTGTGAAATCAATCAAATATGCCTTATGAATTGAATAAATGTAAGTAAAAAATTTAAATAGATCTGAATAACTACATTTGCTGCCATGACGAATTAAACTGAGTAGACTCAACAAGTTAAAAGAATAGTTCACACAAAAATGAAAATTTGCTGAAAATTTACTCACCCTCAGGTAGGGCTGCACAATAAATCGAAATTAAATCACAATCGCGAAAAGCTGCGATAGTCATGCGCATCTTGTCAGTGAAGCACGGTTCTGTGATCAGTAGTAAATCTCCATCCGAAGGCCAGAGGGCGCTCTCGCTAGGGGTGGAACGTTGTGTTATTTATAGCAAACCACATTACAGATGCGTTGTCAGATTTAAGTTGAACCGCGGTCCTAGCGCGTGCCGAACCGTGTGTGGAGAACCGTACGGTTAAATTTTTTTCCACGAACCGTTCCACCTGATTAATAAACACATAACATACATAACGCTTTATACAATACAGATTGTGTCAAAAACAGCTTTACAATATGAAACAGGAAAATAGTGTGTCGATAATGCAAGAGGACAAAACATGCTATTTTCCAGTTAAAGTCAGTTCATCATTGATTCAGTGATGTTATCGTCCAGGGCTGCGTTTCCCAAAAGCATCATAAACTTAAGTACATCGTAGACCCATTGAAACCAATGGAGCTACGATCAACTTAGGCTTACGATGCTTTTGGGAAATGCAGCCCAGCTTAGATCAGTTCAAATAGTATCTGACACTTAAGTGATATTTAGAGATTTTATTAAGGTAGTGTAATTATTTTTATGAAATTTACAGTCACTGATTTTTTAGAGTGTGATGTAACAAGTGCTATGTTTATTCTTTAGCTGAGGTCTGCACTTGATCGTATCGATGAGCTGGAAGCAAGCAACAGCCACCTTACGAAGAGACTAGAGAAGATGAAGGCCAATCGGAGTGCCCTTCTGGCACAGCAGTGACGCCCACCTGTGCCCACTCATCACCCACTGGCACCAATGATCTGCCACCCATATTACACTAAAACTTCTATCAAAATCATACCAAATTAGCCCAATCATGCTAATTCAGACTTAAAAAAGTAAATATGGCTGACAACCTCCATTTGTTTGCTAGTGGGATTCCAAGCGGAAGACATATCAAAAACGAATTCTTACTGAGGCTCATTAAAGTGACCTTTGGTTAGGATTAGCAGAATTCAGGCCCTCAAGGAGCTCTCAAAAAGTTTTTGACTGGTTACGGATCTCTGTGTCAACAGACCATCTCAGCAAAGGCCGAGCACAGCTATTGCAGCATGTTCCTTTATGGTAGCATGTTGGTTTAGTAAACCAGTCGTGAGGGACATGATTTATCTAAGCAGACCATGCACTTTATCCCTGCATCAGTATTCAAATTTTGTAACACGGAAACTGTAACATATCTGTACACAGAACCGTTTTGCAAAATTAGGTAATTGAATTTGTGTAGTCGTTGTGTGTGTAGATATTAAGTAAAGATCATGTTCCATGGAGATATTTTGTAAATTTCCTACCGTAAATATATCAAAACGTAATTTTTGATTAGTAATATGCATTGCTAAGAACTTCATTTGGACAACTTTAAAGGCGATTTTCTCAATATTTTGATTTTTTTTGCACCCTCAGATTTCAGATTTTCAAATAGTTGTATCTCGGCCAAATATTGTCCTATCATAACAAACCATACATCAATGGAAAGCTTATTTACTCAGCTTTCCGATGATGTATAAATCTCAATTTCCAAAAACTGACACTTGAGACTGGTTTTGTGGTCCAGGGTCACATATGATTGAATGTATGCTCACATACAGAGACAGTTGTGTGTTTTCTTGCAATTTTTGTGCAGATGGGGAGTGTTGTTTACACTATCAACAACTTATTGACTTATTGCTATAAATGTCCATTTTGTTTCACGCCAAATCTGTGTGTGTGTGAGCGTGTTAGTTTGCGCATTGGTCCATACCTAGATAAGGTGTCTTCACAATGTTAGTAATTTTTGTTTTTATGCTAATGTTGTCAACATCCTGAAGAACTAGATTAGGACTACAAAAAATGATGTAATCAATTATTATAACTTTATGGAGTATATTTGGGTATAATTCAGGCTTTGAAGGATTTGAATCATTGTCCTGTTACAAATGTTCTCAGCGCTCACTGCACTTAGTTTTCTTTGTTGCTTTATGAAAGCACTTAATATTTTTTCTCACATATCCAGTGGGCCAAATGATGAAAATACTTTTGTTTTATTTAATATGCAGGTTTAAGACCACCTACTTACTTTCCGTGTATAAAAACCTACAGACGTCTTGGTCATTGTAATATGGTTAGTAGCATTAGACAGTAAGCACAGCTGATCATCAATACTGTTTCATGTCCAGTTTAAACTCAGATCATGGTGCAACTATATCATCTGAGGGCTAAATGGACATTTGAGATGTCACCAGCCTTTAAGGATACAATCTGTAATCTGAGTCTTGCTTTTGAAAACATGCTGAGTCAACACAATAAATGGGAGTGCAGCTCTTTCTTTTTTTAAAGCTGGTCATTGTAGCACTTTCACTAATGGTCTGCCATTTAACTCCATTTAAGTGTAACAATAATCTCAATGCATTTGGGGTTTATAGAAATGAACATGGCTTTTTTTAAATAGAGAAGAAGAAAAAAAAGAATTGTTTTGCAATAATGCTTTTACATGTAAATTGACCATTGCATTTACACAAAAATGTTCAGATGTATGTACATCATTATGAAAACAGCTATAATAATGATTGTCTTGATGCTGTATCTGCTGGGTAATCGGTTCTGGCAAGAAGATGATTCTTTTTTGCTGATTGTGAATTTCACTTGTATCCCTCCCCTGGGTTCTGCTACCATTGGAGACAATGCGCCACCTGGTTTACACAGTCAGTGAACATGAACATGCTGTCTCTAAAGAACTGATATGCTGACCCTTTGAAATAACAGACATTGGCACACCAATTACATTGTTTACCTGTATTACAGCTCTTCTGTATGACATGACATAGCAAGAAATAAACTCATGCAATAGCACTGACTTCATTCTTTTGTTGCATAATTGAAATGTGTTATTAATATCTTAAGAGCAAGCAAACAAGATTCGAAGACGGAGTGTCTATTTACACTAAGCGCAAATAGCCCGCCTTGGTGGCAGAGGCTATTTACACTAGCTCCACCCACAAACGTGTGATATAGGACTAGTCAACACTATAAAAGACGGCTGTCAATTATTAGTTCCAGTGGCGTAGATGGTAAAGTGCGTAACGTAGTCTTTTTTTTTTTTTTTTTTTACATGAAGGAAATAATCAAAAAAAAAGTTGAAAATAAAGTAGTTTAGGGAGGGCTTTATTGTCCCAATAAGGTGGCATCCATTTAATAATTTGAATTAAAACTATAATTTACACTCAATACGTTATTATTGCATACTGTTTTATAATGTACTATAACACTGAGGTGCAGATAATTGCCACTATTTTCAATAAGTAGTATAAATAGCAGAAAATCCTGCTATTTTCACATAGTGTAAATATAATCTATAGCTATTTGCACTTAGTGTAAATAGCATATTGTTAAAAATACTGCTATTTTCACTTAGTGTAAACAGAATCCATCGCTATTTGCACTTAGCATCCATCACTATTTGCTCTTATAGTGTAAATAGCATCTATCGCTAAGAAAATATTCTATTTTCACTTAGTGTAAATAGCCGCTGCCATTTGAAAAATGGACCATGCTCCCTTTTAACATTAAATAACATAAATTTGAACAGCAGAGGGCAGCAGTGATTTTCATCTTCTAAATCAGTTCCGCATTCTGGTGATATTATCTATGTTAAAGGCACTGTAAATCTCAATCTCAATCATATTGTTGGCATCCTCTGGGGAATTTATTATCTTTTTTTTTTTTTTTTCCCTTTATAGCCAATACACATTCAGTGTCGTTTTTCCTTAAACTAATATAATTATTCATTTGTATTATCTATCCTAAATAAATCTGTTCATGTGATGCTATGCAAAAACAAAAAGAGGAAGAGAGCAATAAGGAAGTACAAAAAGGAAATTAAAAGCCCAAATGGGAGTCTTTTAGATATGCTGGCCCTCACACACAGACAGCTGAACACTGGCCCCTGGAGATTTTACTTCTTTTGTATATAGCCAGCATAGCTCTAACTGACAGAAAATTGCACAGCAGGCCTGTCCTTTGATAAAGAAATAATCGAAAATATATTAATAGAAACAGCAATTGAATACAGCAGGAATTAATGTCAGATGAGTACTGTTGAATGTTGAGTGGCACATTCATACAACTATGATAACTATGATAGGAGGACTATGCAGGATGATGTTTTACACACACACACACACACACACACACACACACACACACACACACACACACACACACAAACCCTACACCTAACCCTATGTAAAAGTATTTATGGGTTAAAGACAAAAGGGTTTTCAAGCCTCAAAACAATGAAAGTTTAATACAGCTTTAAATAATTTTTTTAGAATGTGTCCTGTTTAATTTTTTTTCTAAACATTTTTACCATGTTTTACAGAAGACATCCACTAAAAAGTAATTCAGTGTAACAGTAGTTCAAATACCAAAAAATCTTATCAGAACAAGAAGACATTAAGACTTATTTATTAAGGATTACAGTGCAGCCCCCAAACATTGATTACTTGTAATTTTTAATTTATACCAATATTTGACACTATCCTTCATACCGTTAGGTTTTACCTATTTGTCAGCAAGAAGTGTCTAATCATTTAAAATATAATACAATTTAGCATGATTACTTTTTTCTTTTATATATTTTAATAGTTACAGTACAGGTCAGAATAAGCATGTTATTTAATTTTTACATGAATATATCCGTTGCAATGAACGATTTGGATGTTTTATTTCAAGAGATTTTTTTCATTGCATACAGGTTCTCTTATTCATAAACAACATATACTTTTGCATTGTTTATTTTTGCTATTCTTCCTCATTGCATATTTAAAAAAAATACTTTTTGTCTTATACTTTACTGTATATCCTTGTTATTTTGTCACAATCAGTAACAGAGAGAACCCAAATGCAGGTGAAGAGTATAGGCTCATTAGAAAAAGCTAACTCAGCAAAAAAAACAACAACAACAAAATAATCAAAACAATCAATCCTTAGCCAAGCAACAGTCATAGGCAGGAAAAATCTGGGAGGCAAAACCACAAAGGTGCAGGCTGCTGCCGAAGTGAGGACAGGCAGGGGTCAAAACCACTTGGATAAGAGGGAAGTTGGCCTGGCCACTGGAAGACCTCAAAGTGGTACAAGTTGCAAGCTGAAGTCTTCAGGGAACAAGCAGGTGTACAAGCCTGGAGGGCCAAAGGTAGGTTGGAAGGGAGATCCGGTAGGCAAATCCAACAGATGACCCAAGACAAACAGGGTCACAACGATTTAACTGAGGCCTTGTTTGAATCAACAGCAATTGGCCTTTGTACATCTCTATTATTACATTTGACGTAAGCACCAGCAGCATTTCATTCATGCTATCTGTAGATCTGATGAGTCAGAAAGAGAAAATGTGCACACAAACGCCCCAGTCATGAACAATTGTATTTCAATGTTTAAGAACCCTCCCATGTTTGCAAGCAGACAGTTAAGTATATTTCATTGGCATGTCTTTAAACATTCTTTGGGACTGTGATAACTGCGTGCTAGAGATACAGACGTCATTAAACTAGAACTCATGATTGTGTAGTAAACAATCAATGTTTAACACAACACAATTTCTTTATGTTTATGCCAGTCTTTCTTTCCACAATTTATTGTATTTTCCCACAAATACATATTTTCAGACTTAGTCTTAAACCAGATTTTCCAGTTAAGTCACAACATGTCTTTTAGTTTACCGTTGACACATACCAAGGAACTTGTCTGTTTGGCATCCTGTTAAGAGTAATACAATCACAATTCATCTGCTCAGTAGTTTATAATCATCTATCTGAATGTTTGAGCAAATATTCTGATACTGAGGAAACAGAATCACACCTACATTTGAACAAAGCTTCTCTGCTCATGCATGGTTGAAAATGGTTATTGTAAGGGTTTGGAGATTAGTATTAGAGTGAGTATTAATATTAAATGTTAATATAAGATAATATTAATATTAGATTGATAGGATAAGCAAATAAAGCGTCAACAAAAAAACTTTTTTAAAACTTTTAATCCTGCTGCTAAATTCCTAAATAAACAAGACTACGGAGGAATGGAATTAAATTTGTGCATTTTAAAAGTAAACCAAACATCTGACAGCACATTCATAAATCATGAATAGCAACATCATGTAAAATGTTGTATGCCTTTGAGTACTTTCAAAAATAAAAAAAGACAGTTTTTTTCTTATTTCTCATTGAATATACTCTTTTGTTTCTTGAAGTTACATTCAGTTTTTTTGTAGGTTATTTTTATAAAAAATAAAAAATATTTTTAAAAAATAACCAGGTTATTTTTTTCTTCATAATTGTCTTTCTATCTTGCAATTGTGACCTTACATCTTACAATGTGACTTTTTAAAAACATTATTTATTTATTTATTTTTAGTTTTTACTCTGTGCTGTTTTCCAGTTTTCAGATGAAAAATCAGTCAATAAATTATTAATAAACATCATCAAGAGCTTTCATTTGATTTCATTTTATATATATATACAGTGGGTACGGAAAGTATTCAGACCCCCTTAAATTTTTCACTCTTTGTTATATTGCAGCCATTTGCTAAAATCATTTAAGTTAATTTTTTTTCCTCATTAATGTACACACAGCACCCCATATTGACAGAAAAACACAGAATTGTTGACATCTTTGCAGATTTATTAAAAAAGAAAAACTGAAAAATGCTCAGTATTTAGTAGAAGCACCCTTTTGATCTAACACAGCCATGAGTCTTTTTGGGAAAGATGCAACAAGTTTTTCACACATGGATTTGGGGATCCTCTGCCATTCCTCCTTGCAAATCCTCTCCAGTTCTGTCAGGTTGGACGGTAAACGTTGGTGGACAGCCATTTTTAGGTCTCTCCAGAGATGCTCAATTGAGTTTAAGTCAGGGCTCTGGCTGGGCCATTCAAGAACAGTCACAGAGTTGTTGTGAAGCCACTCCTTCGTTATTTTAGCTGTGTGCTTAGGGTCATTGTCTTGTTGGAAGGTAAACCTTAGTTCCAGTCTGAGGTCCTGAGCACTCTGGAGAAGGTTTTCGTCCAGGATATCCCTGTACTTGGCCGCATTCATCTTTCCCTCGATTGCAACCAGTCGTCCTGTCCCTGCAGCTGAAAAACACCCCCACAGCATGATGCTGCCACCACCATGCTTCACTGTTGGGACTGTATTGGACAGGTGCCTGGTTTTCTCCACACATACCGCTTAGAATTAAGGCCAAAAAGTTCTATCTTGGTCTCATCAGACCAGAGAATCTTATTTCTCACCATCTTGGAGTCCTTCAGGTGTTTTTTTAGCAAACTCCATGCGGGCTTTCATGTGTCTTGAACTGAGGAGAGGCTTCCGTCGGGCCACTCTGCCATAAAGCCCCGACTGGTGGAGGGCTGCAGTGATGGTTGACTTTCTACAACTTTCTCCCATCTCCCGACTGCATCTCTGGAGCTCAGCCACAGTGATCTTTGGGTTCTTCTTTACCTCTCTCACCAAGGCTCTTCTCCCCCGATAGCTCAGTTTGGCCGGACGGCCAGCTCTAGGAAGGGTTCTGGTCATCCCAAACGTCTTCCATTTAAGGATTATGGAGGCCACCGTGCTCTTAGGAACCTTAAGTGCAGCAGAAATTTTTCTGTAACCTTGGCCAGATCTGTGCCTTGCCACAATTCTGTCTCTGAGCTCTTCAGGCAATTCCTTTGACCTCATGATTCTCATTTGCTCTGACATGCACTGTGAGCTGTAAGGTCTTATATAGACAGGTGTGTGGCTTTCCTAATCAAGTCCAATCAGTATAATCAAACACAGCTGGACTCAAATGAAGGTGTAGAACCATCTCAAGGATGATCAGAACAAATGGACAGCACCTGAGTTAAATATATGAGTGTCACAGCAAAGGGTCTGAATACTTAAGACCATGTGATATTTCAGTTTTTCTTTTTGAATAAATCTGCAAAAATGTCAACAAATCTGTGTTTTTCTGTCAATATGGGGTGCTATGTGTACATTAATGAGGAAAAAAAATTAACTTAAATGATTTTAGCAAATGGCTGCAATATAACAAAAAGTGAAAAATTTAAGGGGGTCTGAATACTTTCCGTACCCACTGTATACAACGTACTTGTAAACAAACAAACGGAAATTTTTTACATTTATTTTATAATGCATATAATGTTAATTTTATACACACACATACATAGATATATAATGCATGTATAAAATTAACTAAGCTAACTAATATATATATATATATATATATATATA
>NW_015637137.1:70641-88996 GCF_001515625.1 Sinocyclocheilus rhinocerous
GGGTGCTGTGTGTACATTAATGAGGAAAAAAAATTAACTTAAATGATTTTAGCAAATGGCTGCAATATAACAAAGAGTGAAAAATTTAAGGGGGTCTGAATACTTTCCGTACCCACTGTATATATATATATATATATATATATATATATATGGAGTGAGAACCAAAAAGGCGTAAGTGACATTTTTGGTGAAATGGAGATATATCAAATGAAAGCTCTTGATGAGCTCTTTCTACTGCCAAAAGGAAACAAGTGAACTTTTAATAATTTTGGAGTTATTCATTAGAAACCAAAAGAGTTAAAGCGGTCATCGGATGTGAAATGTACTTTTACAAGCTGTTTGAACATAAATGTGTATTGGCAGTGTGTGTACACAACCACCCTATAATGATAAAAATCCAACCAGTTTTTTTTTTTATCTACTAAAATCATTACCCCTTTCTCAAATCAAGCCGTTCTCAGCTTCTTGTCTGTGTGACGTCACACAGACCCAGGCCCCTCCCACGGTTGTTGATTGACACTAGCGTGACACAGACTGGACTAGTGTTTTACCTTAGACCCACCCTGAGTGAGCTGTCATCAGTCCGCCGTTGTTTCGACGCTGCAGCGGGGCTGCGTTCCAGTTCACTTTTTTTATGCTCTTCACTCGCTAACTTCCCTCCGTCTCGTTTACTCGGATGTACGCATTGATTACGTTGTATGAGTGCCCACTACTGGCGGAACCCTTGGAATGGGCTGAATTGGAACGTCCTAAGCCCTTGATCACTTAGAATCCGCTATGAAGTTGGTTTATTGTTTACATGTTTCCCCTTATGAATTTTTTTGGTGCAGCATTCTATATGTATATTATTAATTTAAAAATTTTTTTTTTATATATTATAGAGTTGTTTGGGGTGGGGATAAATTAAACGCGATCTGCGATTACGTCATAGTCGTGTTGCATTGTGGTCTACAGAGCAGCCTGAAGTGTGCATATGAAGCAGATTCGCTCCCTCGGTCAAAATCAAGGGGTCGAGGTAATGTCCATGTAAACTTCCCTCGTCCACTTGATGAAGCGGAACGCACTTCAAAATGGCGGCGGGGATTCCCCAGAGGGTAAGGGCTTAGGGAAGTTTGCGAGTGCGTGTCTAAAAGTAAACTGGAACGCAGCCCCGATGTAGACCAGAATGACTCCTAATGGCAAGCTCACACTACAGGAATTTTTAGATGGTC
This sequence comes from Sinocyclocheilus rhinocerous, assembly GCF_001515625.1. Lineage (NCBI taxonomy): Eukaryota > Metazoa > Chordata > Actinopteri > Cypriniformes > Cyprinidae > Sinocyclocheilus > Sinocyclocheilus rhinocerous. Next base: position 71,853 of record NW_015637137.1, read on the forward strand.
CTCACTGCAGAGCACAAGATCCAGGGGGTGAGGTTGGATCCAGATCCAACTCCTCCCACCTTACATATACCTAAACCTACCCATCTCCACCCCCTGATCCCTAAACCCACCCATCTCCACCCCTAAACCAACCCATCTCCACCCCTAAACCTACCATCTCCACCCCCTAGATGTGGATCCCCTGCCCCCTGGATCTTTGTTCTGCAGTGAGGGACTACTGGGATTTTTGGATGGATTTTGCTGTCGCGGACAGATTTCCACAGTCTGCGACAAAACCCCTCGGATCGTGACCAAATCGGTGCTCGTTGCGGTCGCCAAAGCTCGTTAAATATGAGCAGATCAGTAACGTGATCCGAACCTGTCTTGAGCTATCACAGATGCTACGACATTTTCAAACCTGTTTGATATTATCGCCATGTGATCTCGTAATGTGAGTGACACAATGACAAGGTGGAACTAATCCAGCCGATCACAGTGCAGATGGTATAAACACTTTTTCTAATAATGTGCTAGTTAGCAAGTTAAACGATGAACGCGGCAAAAGTTTACCGTCTCTCAGAGAGCAGCTCGGAAGAGAGGGGCGGGGTGAGCAGAGCTCATTAGCATTTAAAGCGGCATGCAAGAAAACAGCTTGCTCTGAAAAGAGCTGTTTTTGACAGGGTAAAAAGGGTGTTGTTTTACACTACCATTGAGAAATTTTAACCAAAGTACACTCTTAAGAAAAATGGTTCTAAACAGTACCAGAAAAGGGTTCTTCGGCTTGTAACAATAGCAGAACCCTTTTTAGTGCTAAATAGAACCTTTTTTATAGGGTTCCATATAGAACCATGCTTTGAAAATGCTATATAGGACCTTATTGGTGTTATAAATAACCTTTTTAATGATAGTTTCTCATTAATATTAGTATTATTTGTATATATTGTTTATTAATATTGCTTTTTACCCCTCTATCGGCCTGGTCTTATAATATCTTGCAGTGTCTATTAGGGTTTTACATAAAATCAACAACAACAACGTGTCAATTAGGTACTTTTTTTAATGACGTGAAATTGTAGCAAAAATGACAGTGTTCTAACAATAGTTAATAGCCAGTGTTGGGGAAAGTTACTTTTAAAAGTAATGCCTTACAATATTGCTTTATAATCCATAAAAAAGTAACTAATTACGTTACTTAGTTACTTTTTATGGAAAGTAATGCGTTACGTTACTTTTGTGTTACTTTTTAAATATGAGCAGGGCTTGATTGTTTTTAATATAAAAAGTTATATTTATATTAAATATAAAAACCCTTTCACACCAAAAAGTGTAATGAATAAACCTCAGGCTGAAGGAAAAGTAAATTCACGTCTGTACAGTAGACAATCAATATGATGCCTTAAAGTCCATAATTTTGGTGTCATTAAGTAGCGATTTTTCTCTGCAGACGATGAGGTTGTGGGATGTGATACATCTGAAATACACAATTGAGTTATAGAGTTATAGTGTGTCCATGTGTTTCTGTAAAATTATGTTTATGAAGGCCAATAGCAAAAATGGACAGTATGTGAGCCCTTCACAATCTTAAAAGAAAAAAGTGATATAAAGTCATGGGATAGTTTTAATATTTATTGTGACTGGGTATGTTTATGCATAAACTTCTAACAATATGAATTATAAATTAATTGTCTCTTTTACTTACTTAGTGGAGAAGAGGAGAGAAGTTTCCACAGCTTAGCAGAGCTGCACACACTTATATGTGACCAAAAAAAAAAAAAGAGAGATAAAAACATGTTTGCTTGGAAGCCAGTTACATTTTTAAAGTTAAATTTGTATTTAAATTTTAAGAATGAAATCATTTACCTGTTGAGAGTTTGTTGACAGATTTATTTTTACTGAATAAATGTTAAAATAGTGATCAATAAGTATACTGTCATCCATGTACAAATGTTTTATAAACGATTGCACAAAGTCAGACCAAACTATAGTAAATTTTTGTTTTGGCCCTCCTGTAAAGTTGGTGAAATGTCACTTTTACGCCCTTCTGGCTCTCACCCCTCGATATACATACATACACACACACACACACACATATATATATATATATATATATATATAGGTTTATTAATAACACCTATAGTGTCAGGTAGACTTTGAAGGTTTTTTATTTTTTAATATTAACGTGTTTACACTGTCTATTAAAGCCGGTCTAGACAGGTGGCATGTCTAATAAGAATAGGCTATGTCTGTGATGTATGTAATGTAAGTACATTTGATGTAAGTACATTTACTTGAGTATTGTACTTAAGTACACTTTTTGAGTATCTGTACTGTACTTGAGTATTGTTTTTTTCTGGAAACTTGTGACTTTAACTTCACTACATTTGAAAGACAAATATTGTACTTTTCACTCCACTACATTTCTATCAAGGTCCTCGAAGTAGAAAGTCGTTACTATGTAGCAGCTTTAAAAATCAGTGGGTGATTTTTTTTTTCTTCTCTAAAACGTGACTTTCTTTTTTTTTTCAGACAATTTATCAGTAATAACTCTTGTAGGGCTACATGAAGTGATTTCCCAGTATTTTTTGAACACTGATCAGTTGCAAATATGATATTTATTTACAACAATTCAATAATAAGAAGTTAATATTGTGGTATATATTAGACACAATATTGTCTGATTTTGCTAAATTGTGAACGTGAAAATATTACCTGTAAAGCCACAGAAGAACTGTTGTGCGTCTCCTAATAAAACACAATAGGAGTTGGACTTGAAGCAGCACTGCAGACCGTTCTGTGTGTGATATCAAAGTACTGCGAGAGCGATTAGAGAGCATTTTTAGAATTTTTGTTTTGATGTCAAATAAGTCTTGCTGTTTTGCTTTTTTGTTAAAGCAGTGTTGCTGTTGTAAAGTTATACAGCTACAGTTGAGTTGCTGGGTTTTAAAGCAGGTTTGATTTTTTTTCTTCCCTATCACTCTGTGTATTTACAGGATTTCACTGTACTGTATTCAGTAGGTGTAATGTATTCTATGTGGATGAATGGCTACACATAGATGTGTGCACACACTGTCAGAGCTGTGTGAGATCACTTCCATCCTGCTTTTGTGGGGGTGGGTAGGGGTGCTAAACAATATACAGTCATGTGAAAAAGTTAGGACACCCACTTGAATTCCATGGTTTTCTGTATCAGGACATAATAAAAAAACTCTTATATCTTATCTTACAATTTGGAAAATAAAACCTCAGATTAACAACAACACATGACATATTGCACCGTGTCATTATTAATGTAACAAAAATAAAGCCAAAATGGAAAAACCATTTGTGACAAAGTTAGGACACCCTTACTGTTAACATAGGAATTAAGAGGGTAAGTAGGAGTCAGGCACTGCTAATCAAATGCCTTTGATTAACTGAGCATCAGCAAGTGTGTGCACCTCTATTAAAGCAGAAGTTTTGGCAGTTTGCTGGTCTGGAGCCTTCAGGTGTGTGTTAACACAATGCCAAGGGGTGAAGACATCAGCAATAATCTTAAAGAAGCAATTGTTGCTGCCATCTGAGAAGAGTGACACGGCCATTTCAAACATTTTGAAGTCCATCATTCTACTGTGAGGAAGATTATTCACAAGTGGAAGATATTCAAAACAGATACCAATCCTCCCAGGAGTGGACATCTCAGCAAAGTCATCCAATGATCAGACCGTATAACACTCGGAGAAATGGCAGACAACCCAAAAACTACATCGCAGACTCTACGGGCCTCAGCTAACATGTGAAATGATAAAGTTCATGACAGTACAATTAGAAAAATATGGGACAAGTATGGCATGTTTGGAAGGCTTGCCAGAAAAAATGCCTCTTCTATCTAAAAAGCATGGCAGCACAGTTTAAGTTTTCAAAGTTGCATCTGAACAAACCATAAGACTTCTAGAACAATGTCCTTTGAACAGATGAGACCAAGGTGGAGATGTTTGGCCATAATGCACAACGCCACGTTTGGTGAAAACCTAAAGAGCATATCAGCACAAACACCTCATCTCAAAAGATACACATGCTGGTGGAGGGGTGATGATTTTGGGCTTGGTTTATAACCACAGCTCCAAAGCTCATCGTGACTGAAATGCTGTGATGAGAGCTGTGCATAAACAAATGCCCTCAAACCTCAATAAACTGGAGCAACGTTGTAAAGAAGAGTGGGACGAAATTCCTCCAAAATGATGTGAGAGACTGATTAAGTCATACAGAAAATGATTAATTCAAGTTATTGCTGCTAAAAGTGGATCTACAGGCAATTGAATCATAGGGTGTCCTAATTTTGTCACACATGGTTTATCCATTTTGGCCTAATTTTTGTTAATTAAATAATAACACAGTGTGATATGTAATGTGATGTTGTACATCTGAGGTTTTATTTCCCAATTTTTTTTTTAGACCTGCCAAGGACCAGATCATTTTTTATTATGTTCTGATACAGAAAACCATGGAATTCAATAGGGTGTCCTAACTTTTTCACATGATGGCTATATATATATTTTTCCCCATAGGTTTTTAACATTCTAAAAGCTCTTTATTCCAAAGATACTACAAGCTAGTCAGTGTATTCAGTAGGTGTAATGTATTGTAAGTTGCTTCAGAGGTATTGCAAATATTACGTACAACAATAATAAAATAGTGCATTGACATAAAAAAGGAAATGTACTTTTGGTACTTAATTACTTTTAAAAGCAAGTACTTCTGTACTTTTACTTAAGTACAAATCTGTCTTTACAACTTTTACTTGTAATGGAGTAATATTTGACCAGCAGTATGTACTTTCACTCAAGTAATGGAGTTGTGTACTTTGTTCGCCTCAGGATGTATGCATGTAACTTCCTGTTACTTTCATCAAATCTGAAAGCCCATGTGTTCAAAGTAACCGTGCTTCTCTTGAATCTTCATGCCCCATCAGATTCGACTGGAAAATTGCTCACAAATCCAAACTTTCATGCCAATCTGTGAGCAGACTATGGAAAAGCCTGTCTGTGGCCTGATTTTAAAACTGGCGGAAAACAGTGTCTTCCTGACACACTCTTCCTTCACAGCGCTGTTCAACTTCTAGGAGAATTTGCATAATGCTTACACTCAAAATACACCAAGCGGCACGTTGGCTCCAGGCGTGGACATGACCAACCAGATTCTGTAATTGGTCCAGTGAGAATTCAGCCGTGCACAGAGCCTTCAAAACCATCATGGGGACTGTGGGCACCAGCTGTACTGACCCATTTGGATGACAGCAGACAAAAAGAAAACACATTCTGGTAGAGCATTGTTAATGGGCTGTACATGGTGGGTTGCACAGGACAGCTGTGTGCCACTCTCCCCAGAGCTCCCTAAATGTTGCCTGCCTAAACATCATGTTCTAGTTTCTTAATAAGCAGAAGTGAGTGTGTATTACTTGGAATTGCAGAATATGACTGTACTGAGTTGAAATAGTTTACCTCAAAATTAAAATTCTATAATTTTTATGCTTTATGTTGCTCCAAAACTGTACGACCGTTTCTTCTGTGGCACATAATTGTTTTTTTTTTTTGAGAAATGTCAGTTGTTGTTGTCTTTGTTCTCTCCATACAATGGAAGTCAATGGTAACCCAAACAGGGACAGAAAATATAATTTGACTAACTAAATGTGCCTCTCTTTAGTGTAATCTTATATGATCTGCTTTTAAATTTAGAATTTTTCTGTTGCATGGCAAGCATGCACAAATGAACCAAGTAAACTTTGTGCTTAATTTTATTTGAAATCCATGTTGTGACAGACAGTATTAACAATGACTCAATCTTAACCGTCAGTTACAGTATAAAGAAAATGGTGAATGTGATAAGCAGAATCTGATGTCTTGATATTTTTTCAGAATCCACTGCACCAGAGGGTAGTAGTAATGACTGTCTGTTTATCAAAGGCAGTGTCTATTCATAGTTAAGCTGTGGGTGTGTTCCTTTTGCTGTTTTTCTTTCTCGTAGTCTTTACATTCTTTGGTGTGTCAGTATTCAATACTTTATTTAGTTAAGTAAAAGTTCATAAGCCTGAAGGTCCAAATTTTACCATGCTTCATTCATATGGATACAGATATATATATATATATACACACACACACACACACACACACAACAGTTCTTTCTGATTGGTTAAGAGGAGTGCGATATTTTAATGATAACAGAGCTCCAACCATTTAACAGTTTGTATCACTGCACTTGCGGTATTTCTCACAGCAAATGAAGTGTCATGGCGGATGTGCAAATCCACTATAATTTTTTAAACAATAGTGTTTTTGTGTCATGGGGATGTACTTTTCAATCTTTTTTTTAGGCGAGAATGTACTTGTTTAGACTTCAAATATGCGATTTGTAAATAAAGGTAATGTCTATTTGAAAATTTTGCATCATCATTTTCGAAGGTGTGAGCTCCAGGGCGTCAATAGGCGTGTTTCCATTACCCTTCGAATTGCGCAAATTGAAATTGCGAATTGAAAATAGGCCTAATGGAAACGCGTCAATTTCGCAAAAACGGCCATATATCGCAAAAAAGTTTTTACGCTCGCATGAGGTGGTTTTTCAGGCAATGCGAAAAAGGAATAATTCGCAAAACCTGCTTCGGTAAAGATACACGCATAAGCCTCCTTTGAATAAATATAGCCAAAATCCCACCAAAATCCATTGCCATGACTTATCGCGAGAGGCAAAAGGTTACGTTTAAGTCTCATAACATTGGTTTGACGCCGAAAATGTATTTTTGTAAATGTATTTCGCAATACTTTTTTATCGACATTTATAAAAGATCGCCAAAGTTTTGCGCAAATCTGTAATGGAAACGCGCCTAATGATCGTTCAGTGATCATGAATCCACCAAGAGCAGCCTCACCTCGGCCAGCTCTTCTGGAATTTGCTGCTGACTCTGATGTCTCTTAAGGTGTTATGCAGTTAAACTTGAGATACAATTTGTTTTGGGTAAATCTAACGTGCAGTCTTTGGTCTCATAAATCTATAATTTGTTCCAGAGCACATAGTTTTGGCTGAGGGCAAAATCTTATCACGTTATATTTTATGTAATATTACATATTAATATTAATTCTGTTTTGCTCTATTTCGTCAACAAAAGTAGCCTAGTTCAAAAACAAAGTCACAGCTGTTAATGTTAATAAAACATGAATCTCATGACATTCTTATTATGAGATGCATTAATGCCACCTCCGAGTCTTGTCAAAAATTCTGTAAATATTCCTTAATGCCATATTTGTGCTCTTCTGTGCCATGCAAAGATGAATTGATGATGCTGATTTCATTTGACTGGTAACTTATTCTTCCTGATTGTATCTTGTTATTTTAATTGAATTTATTGTTTAATTAAAATTTCGTTTTTAAATCAAAATTTTTGGCACAAAAGATGACATACATTTAATAAAGTTAGAAAAATGGCATTACAAAGTTAAAAAAAGAAAAAAACAAGGATTACTTTCTATCATTGATCAGAAGGTGTCTGTTCCTATTGTTTTTTTTTTCTTTTACTTTTTTAAGTAGGAGCAAAGAAATGTAATCATAGAGTCCCTATAATGTTAAAAAATAAATGCAAACGTTTTTGCAAAATGTAAACTATTAAATATAATCTACAAATCATGCAATACTGTACCAGTAAATAAGAAGCGTTTTGAGGGCTTAGCTAAACAGGCCAATTAGAGACACTAATCCTTCTCATTTTTTATTAAATCATTCTTTAATTTCACTAATCAATCTTTTTTTTTTTATTAAACACAGGGGGTCATTATTGATGCTTACATTATAACATGTGCAAATTCACACACAACGTATCTTTAATCTGGCCAGAATTGCAGGTGCTTGTCTTAATATACAAGAAGGTTTAGAGAAAATATTAAATAAGTTGTTAATAAATGTTATTATAGATTATAAAGTGTTTTATAATTAAATACATCCGAAAGGTCATCTAAAAATTCCCATTATATATATATATATATATATATGGTTGGGAGAAGGTGTAACCAACATATTGGAATTCAAACACCTAACATTTTCATGAATCCAACAATTTATGTCAGAATGGACTACAGAACAAAGAACATTTTAGAGGAAGTAATGTTCTGTGTTCATAGGTTCACTGAACATGCAGGGACTGGGATGCTGGGGGGAAAAGACTAAATCAGGTTGATTTAGATCATAGACTAGACTACTATCGCACTGGGCCAGTGCACATGCATAGATACGTCCATCATTTCAAGCTGTCATGACAACAGCCAGGTTCCAACTGGTATCCACCTTTTTATCTACGCCCCATGACGCTTTGCGCAAATAATGGGAGTAACTTCCCTTTACACTATAAACAACCAGTAAAAGTTTGGCTCTATGAACACAATAATAAGCATTTTCAAAAACGGTACAATGAGGTGATATTATTTAACTCACCCTTCAACCACCGATCATTAAAAGGATATTTAAAAGTGTAAAAACATTAACAAATTAACTCCTAAAGATCCTCCTTCTATCTGCAGCAATATTACGGACATGTTAAATATCATTATAGTAATATGTCTTACAGCATTGTGAAAAAAACATCATTCAGCATTGTGAAAAAAAAAAAAACTTTTTCAAAAATGCATAACATTTTAAAGAGTATTAAAAATCTTTTTGTTTGTTTGTTTGTTTGTAATAGTTGAAGCACTACAGAATTCTGGGCTCTCTGTCAAAATCTGTGGTTGGCAGATGCAACTGAAAAAGACAATTAAAAGAACCAATCACATTTTGGAACATAAGTTACTCCTCACGTAGGGCTGGACGATATGGCCAAAATTTATATCACGATAAATGTCTTAATTTCAGTAGATACAATATAATTCAAATATAGATATGAACGCTATAAAAAAAAAGCCTAATAAAAACTGCCAAGAACACAACAACAGATGTATGTACCTAAAAACTTCTGGAAAATGAATTTTCCAAGTCTATGAAACCTCCTCCAAAAAAGAAAAAAGAAAAAAAAAATACAGCACAAATAAATTAATGTTCACTTTATATCAAACTATAGGCTGACATACACTACTAGTCAAAAGTTTTTGAACAGTAAGATTTTCAATGTTTTTTAAAGAATTCTCTTCTGCTCACCAAGCCTACATTAATTTGATCCAAAATACAGCAAAAACAGTAACATTTTGAAATATTTTTTACTATTTAAAATAAATGTTTTATATTAAAAATACACACCTAAAGCCCCCCTAAAAATGGCCAAGCAGGAACACCAAAATAAACATAATTTGTATTTTCCAAAACCATAACATAGGAGAATACCTACAGTACCCACACAATAAGGCCAACATATCTGGTGAACGAGACCTTACCAAAATCAATTGAAACAGGAACCTAGATGAGAAACAGATGAACCAAATCAAACAATCCATCAGTAACCACTAAACTAATTAATACCGGGAACAGCAGAAACAGGAACCAAACACATGAGCTAAAGAAAACACAAACATTAAATAATCATGACAGAAATGGAGCAGAGCTGTTTTAAATTCACTGTAAACCATGACTTAACAGGGCTTATTGCTTTATTTGATGTTTCTGAGATTTGAGTTAGTTAGAAGCTGTAGCCTACTTGCATGACTGGAAAAAACTGTTTGGAGAAGGGCAGCAGCTGGGTGACTGACATCTTGTTTGAGTGGTACAAACGAAAAACTTATTTTAACAACCATTTTGTGACCACTTTTTTCCCTATTGTCACTAGATTTTTAATGCTTTTTTTACATTTCATTTATCTGAATTTTTAAATACTCTAATTACAAATTCTATAGCTGTGATGCATTAATTTCCATTGCCTCTACCAACGAGAACATTTCTTTAGGAATTGAATGTTTAACATGATTAAATCTGAAAGCTTACTTGAATGTAAATGACTGAATCTAAAGCTAATATCTAATAGCCCTTGCATGCAGCATCAACATGAGATGTTTAACCAATGTCCTGAATCTTTGCTGCAGGCAGCTGAAATGTGCACCATCAAATTCCATTGCAAAGTGTGGAGAATGATGTAGCTTAATTTAAACTAATAGTTCAACCCAAAAATGAACATTTGCTGAAAATGTACGTATTTTGGCCAGAAGCAATGGTTTAAAGTTAAAATGGCTAATGATGGATTTGTTTTAAATCCATACAGCTTGTCACTTCACTTGGTGAGCAAGGAATGTTAATGTAATCTTTAATGTTAAATGCTGGTGTCCAGATGATATATACCATTCCATCCATGCATTCTTTTTTTAGCTAATGCTGCCTATACAATCCCTTCTCCAATAAAATATGAGTTTTTATCAGTGTCTTCTGCCTCTTTAAAAAGTTTAAGAATAGCAACAAATTGTTTGTGTATGAACCTTAAAATAAATAAATAAATAATTAAAAAATAAAGCATTTACAGTAGTTGACCTGGGGCCTGTTTCATAAAACACGTTTACCAAATAAACCAGGCTTATTTCAGTTAGTCTGACTTATTTTGAACCAAATCAGCTTACAATAAGTCAGACTAACTGAAATAAACCTGGCTTATTTGGTAAACTTGTTTTATGAAACAGGCCCCTGGAAGTAAAAATAAATACATACAGAAAAAAGTAGTCAAGCTTTGATAGTTGACTGGGGGAAGGTAGTGGGGAAGGGACTCCTCTTTTTCAAACCAAATCAGATTAAACAGCGTTTCCCAACACTGCGTATAAGGTATAAGACATATCTCACACAAGGATAAGAACTCTGCTATTATGTCAATAGTTATGGTAAGTCTATCTTACAAAGCCCTGAGGCAGATTTGATAAACCAGTTTGCAAGAATGCAAAATAGGGAGTGCCCGAGGCATCTTTGTGATTTGTGATTTTGTTGGTACTCATTTCATTTGATTGGTAACAGCCTTATAGTGCCATATTATTTTTATTGATAAAATGTAAGTATTTGGCATGAAAGATGATGCATGCATACATTTAATAAGTATAAGTGAAAAAAATGCCCTTTAAAAGCAAAAAATACACTGGAAATCAATTTAAGGGCGCAATATTATGAATATGCCTATAAGTAAGAGTTCACAGAAGGCTGATTTATGTAGTCTATGTATGTAAGGCTTTTTCCCTTGATTTTTGTCAGAAGTTTCTGTCAGTAGAAATTATTAATTATGTTGTGAATTTATATAAAACAATTTCCTATTTACTTTATTCATCAAGAGCCACATAACCTTTAAAATTGGCTTTTGAAGTCACATAGTCAAAGGGAGATCAATGTAGTTTCAGTTGATTGTAGTATAAATACACCTTTGTCTATATGTCCTGTGGCATGTCCTAAAGGTCTTTCACTTTCTGACTAAATATTTGATTTAGGAACATTCTTATGAACTTACAAAGAACTTTACGTTTTTTCTCAAGAAGGTTTTTTTGTGACTCTGGCCCCAGATCTCAATTAAATTGAGAATTTATCGGTGGAATTGGAAAAGGCTGTCCACTTATGATGTCCTTGTGCTTGAACAGTTCTGCAATGTTTACTTTAGCTGTCTACTTTAGGGGGGAAAAGTAGAAAAAACTTTAAAAAGTGTGTGTGTGTGTGTGTGTGTGTGTGTGAGAGAGAGAGAGAGAGAGAGTACTAGTATTCACTGCATTATGGGGACCAACTTAAAAAATGTACCCCCAAGGTCAAAATTTAATATATATTTTGACCTTTGGGAACATTTTTGGAGTCTGCTTGAGGAAATTTTAGATTATAAACAATAGCTTATTTTATATTAGATTATTTTTAGATAACAATTTACAGTGTGCGCACTGCAAAGAAAAGAAAAGAAAAGAAAAGAAAAGAAAAGAAAAGAAAAGAAAAGAGAAAAGAAAAGAAAAAAAGAAAAGAAATATTAATTCTTAAACATTAAGTCTGTGTCGTTCCCTCAGTGAATGTGAATGCATAAAGAAACGAACGTCCACGATTAGCCGCCTAAATGCATTGAACAATACCAGTGAGCATCCGACCGGACACTGCATGTCCTCGGTGAAAGACGCCGCGCACTGTAGCACTGGAGAGTCTACAAGAAATGGCGTGGGAAAACACACTGAGGGCGGGCGAATCTGGCTAGTCGTCTCTCTTTCGTTGTCTGCACTCATTAGATCTCGTCCCAGAGTTTTGAGAGCTGAAGTAGAGCGTGACTTTAGACAATAACATCCTGCGTAGGCAATAGCGAAACTGACAAAGATGAAAGTAATGACAGAGAGAAAAAAACTCGGGTCCAATCCGCTGGCGAGGAAACGGCAATGGATTCATGTTTTAATGTAGTGAATGTTCACGCGTGGACGTTTATTACTGTTTATTTGGTTTATTACAAGCGCATGCTGAACGGAGCGGGCGCGAGAGGTTGAATGCAGCCGAGCAACGCGAACCGTCTACCGCTTCTGTAAGTATAGGCTACACACTACTCGTAAACAGATTTTTAGCTGTAGATTTTTTTTTGTATGCCACAATACTGTATTCAGAAATGTATTTGCACTTTTTAAGATGATTCTATGTCATATAGGCTTTTTAAATGAGAGAAGTTAGCAGTTCTCTTTCAACATCTCGATGTTTCAGAGAACCGGGGTTACGACAGTAACCTATTATTTTCGTTCGAATGTGTATTTGTACATTTGAGTTCCATATAGCCTACTTTCACATTGTCATTGTAATTAAATATTTGGGTAATCGATTTATGTAGCGTTTCAGTTAGGTTGAGGACCTGCAGTCTGAACAACTTTCTTCCTTATAGATTAAATCAGTTGAGAATGAAAATAACTGCATTTAAAAATAGGTATCCTACCACCATGGACATGTTCAAAGGAACTGTCACATGCCACGTCTCGAAAATGTAGATTTAAATGATTAGACACATCAAAGAGAACATATTCAGCAGTATGCAGCCTTTGTTTTATTATACATACAGTAGGGCATTGTCTCAGTAGAAGGTAGAGGGCTTGTCTCTACATCTGTCCTAGAAAGCACACTAACACCATTAGCCATTACAAACTGACATTAATCACCCAGTTTATGTTTGCATCCTATTTGTGCTCTGCTTTTTATGGAAAAATTGCATTCTGCAAATCTGGCTGCTGAAAAGAACACCGACTGTATAGTGGATCTGTGAATACTGATTCAGTATAGAATAAATCATTTTCAAACCATCTATCTGTAAATAAGACTGAAGAAATATCATAACTGGGAAATGTATTGCTTTGTTTATGAATCTTATGCAGGTTATATTTTATCGAGCCTTTTTGCAGAGATTAGAGTACAACCTGAATTTGGTGTCTAACAAGAGTTGAGGATGACTGGCCAGATGCTGGCAGATTGCACTTGGCAAGGGTGCATATATAGGTTTAGTATTCTACCCTGGTTTTAGACAGACCATCGGATCAGTTGACTGGGTGCAGAAAAAGATAGAAGTAAAATTTGGAAAAAGAAGAACAATACGTCAGACCATGCATCCATTATGACAATATAATAATCTCAATCAGCAACATTTTTTCCCTTTTTTACACCTCTTTATTAACTGTTTATTTGTTCCTCGTGTGACAGCACTTGTTTTGTTTCTCTGCATACTACCCGTCAAAATGTGCCCTTATTCTGTCTCCATTTGTTAATTTTTCTTTTGGCAAAGATCACACACAAACCTTCTGTTTGGATAGAAAATGCTTTTCTTCTTCTTGTATTTTTTTTTTCTTGGCAGGTTTACTTAAGTGTGTTTAAAGGCTTTGCTGATTTAAAATTCTCCTCCTCAGTGGATTGCCTTTGCTGGCGTAGGCGTTTGTTTCTCTCAGTGGTATTGGGCACAGGCCAAGTATGAAGGACTAAGAGAGAGCAGGTGAAATTATTTATATCATATAATTTGTGATGGTGTACCGTAGTCTAATGGTTAAGGATCTCATCTTCAAAACAGAAAGCTTGCAGAATAAATCCCATGGTGTGACAGGAGAGGTACATGAGATTAATTCTTCTCCTTTACCTTGTGCCCTTGAGCAAGGCACTCAACACCAGGTAGCTACTCGGGTACTTTTTCTAAAATAATTTGTATACTTGATGCAAAAGAGTTGAAATGAAACAACAAAGAATTTGCATATTTGTGGTGATGCCATTGCACTGGCTCTCCTCCTTGTAGTTTTTGCCAGCACAAAGCTGGAATTGTGCACCTGACTCCCACACTTTAAGCCTTACTAAGCATGAAAGTGTTTGTATCTGTTTGTAGCATGTGTGTGTAGGCAGCTTATCAAATGCTCTTGGGTGTCTAAATCTATGATTGCATGAAAGGGAGAACATTTTAAGTGGAAGATGGTATATATGAATGGAGACATTGTCTTGTGAAGTTCCCCTATACTGTAGCATATTTAACTATATCCTAACCACATTGATTCCTTAATCTTATTGTTCAAAAAGCTGAAACAAGTACAGGTGACAACACGTTTTGCATAAATGATATCTGAGCTATTAGATATCTGCTCAGAGGCACAATGGTCATCTATAGGGTTTAAACATGCAATGTGGTTACTAGTTCAGATCTCTCACACTAGGTTACACCACACCCAATGCTGCTAGGAAGCTTAACTTTATTGCCACTTTCTCCTAGCTAGAAAATTTGACTGAATGAATTTTCTGCATGGCTAACTGTATAACTAGAATTTCAAACAATTTAGAAGAGTTATAAACTTGGATGTTGCTTTAGCAAGTACAGCTACTTTATCGTGTTCAGAAGCTGAACCGTGGACTAAACCTGCAACACAAATCCATAAAAGAATTGCTTATCCAAAAATGACAATTAATAATTTATTTATCCTCATGTTGTTTTAAACCTGTATCACTTTCTTTATTGTGTAGAGGAAAAACGTGCTGGCCTCTGTTTTGCGCGCAATTATAATGAACAGGGATTGAAGCTTTAAAGCTTAAAAAAGGACATAAAAGCACGTTTGTTGTGTAAAACAACAGTAAATTTTATAGCGGTATTCATTCTTGTTAATGTTATTGATATTGTTTTACACGTGGGGGGGGGGTAATAATAAAAACTAAGCATAAAGACCCGTCCCTAACCTCCCCCCTCAACATAAACTTCACTGGGGCGTGAGCAGGCCATACACAACAAAAACAAAAATAAAACAAAATATACTAATGAGGATTTAATATGATTTAGCCTCGAATTTGCCATGATATTGTTTTTGTTTAATGCTCCTTTAAGCATAAATTAGTTACGAGTTGCTGTGATATTGTGTTGGTTAGTGCTCCTTTTGGTGAAGCTGGTGTACTTTGCTTATTTCAAAACCAATTTCTTGGGGCATTAAATACACTGTATCTCATTGACAGATAATTCTAACCTAACCAAACTTCCCTCAATACCATAATGGCAATCCATCATCTAAAGTATTTTTGCCCCAAGCCCTGGTTAATTTCTGACCTTTGTGACAATAACGATAACACACTATACATATATGCTAGCATATGGCAGTTAGAATAATAGCATCAGTAAAACCCCTGATTTCCTCTGTATCATTTAAAACCACTGTTATTACTCCTTTCAATAGTAAAAAGAGACTTTGACCCCAGGCAGATATATCTAGCATATGGGTAACCTTTCGCCCTTTTCTTATTTAACACTGTTAAATGAAACTTGTCTTTCTGGTCTAGGCGATTAGAGCTGTGTCTTTCTGTATCTTAGAAAGGTTTTGTTTACAAGCCACTGTTTAGCAATCATTATACAAAGAAATATGACAAAATAATCATTTTGAAAAATGAGCCTGTCAAGATAGTATAGAAGTATCATAAAGGTTATTCATGTCACTTCAGAGCTATATTTCACGATACATTGATGTTTAAGCTGTTATTTTCGGAAAATATTGACATCCAGGATGTTTAGAAATCATCATTTGTGTTCCACATTAGAGTCCTACAGGTTTGGAACATGAGGGAGTAAATAAGGACAATTTATTTATTTAATTTTCCTGATTAAGCTATTCTTTACATGTGTAATTATTTGAAAATAAAATGTTCAGTTTAACTATCAGATGCCCCTCAGAGATGCAATGTAGTCTTCCTAGTCGAGCTAAAACCTTCCCGGTAATTTTTTTTTTTAAGCTTTGAAGCTTTTTGAAATTTCTGGCTAAATATGTTTCAGAACTCATTGAAATTTTAGTAAAATATTCTCTCATTTATTTTTCCCTATGGAAAGCTACATTTAACTTACCTTCCCCAAATTGAGAATCTAAATTAAGCCTCTGAAAATAAATTTATAACATTCTTCAAAATATTATCATTGATAGTTGTCTGCAGCCTTAACTCTTCTCTGTGGTTTGTTGTTTTGTGTATAATGATGGTCAGGTCCCCTGCAGTGTGAAAGTAGATAGCAGTGTCTGGCAGTCAGTTCTAAGAAATTAAAAAGCAGCAATTAAAAACTAGAACTGACCCAGAACTGCAGGCATCCCGTTCCTACTGCGAACCAGCACCTGCATACAGTACACACACTATGTGTACATAAATGTGGTAGTTGGAGATTGCAACTGTACTGACTGTAATTTGACCTCTGTTATTTATGCTGTTGTGAATTAGTGAGAGCTATTGTGCTTGTTATCTCAGAGACATTACTGGGATGAGCAGAGGACAGGTTATTTATGCGAAATCTCTTGGTGCATCAAGGTCAGCGAAAACTGATTTTTATACATGCTAGTACAGAGTATTAGTCTCTCTAAAACATCCACAGATTAAGTACTTAGAACATAAATATTCTTGAACAAAAAAAATAAAAGGTATTGACACTGGTATTCTGAGGATGCTTGGATGTCTCACTGTTATAAGGATGGCCAGTTTACTCTGCTCTGTGTATTGCAGTGTTCTTCTTTAAAGGGGTCATATGATGCTACTAAAAATAACATTATTTGGTGTAATGAAATGGGTTTATGCCGTTTAAAGTAAAAAAAAAAAAAACATTATTTTCCACATACTGTACATTATTGTTTCTCCTCTATGCCCCGCCTTTTTGAAACGCGTCGATTTTTACAAAGCTCATCGGTCTGAAAAAGCGAGGTGTGCTGTGATTGGCCAGCTATCCAGTGCATTGTGATTGGCTGAATACCTCAAGCGTGTGACGGAAATGTTACACCCCT
>NW_015637137.1:89992-119346 GCF_001515625.1 Sinocyclocheilus rhinocerous
TGTTCTGGAACAGTGTTGTAAATACAACTTAACCACTGATTTGTAGTCGTGTCCTCTTTTGGAAGACCAAACAAAGTAGTTTCGCTTTCATATTCATTTTTATAAAGAATATCTCTTTGGATTTGAGACTTTAGTCTTTGCAACTTTACAGATCTTCTTTATGCACCAAGAGCTTGTAACACTCCAAAGAGAAAGGAAAAATTGAAATCGCATCATATGACCCCTTTAACTCTGCTTTGAATAAACTGTAAACACAAGCAATTTGCCCACATACTGTAAGAGCAATTTTCAGCACATCAAATTGATTCCTTCATTGTGTGAAGCAGATTTCTCTGAGAATGAAAGGGGTGTGATTTGACAGAAAATCCATGTAAAGTATAGAGAGAAAAAATCAATCAACTCTGGACTTTGACGAAATCCCACAATATTTAAATCTGCAGACATTAAGACTCACAAGGATCAAAAGGAAGTGGGTATATATACTTTTTAAATGATCCTTTATTTAAAATGGACTCTGCATCATTCGCTACAAGGCAGAGAGAGTCTCTTTGAAGCAGAATCAAGCAGAAGGTTCAAATAGGATGAAACTGCTGAACTGAATGTTAACAGTGAGAGAAGAGAATGAGTAGATATTTGAGAATCACTGATGAATTTATTTCATAATTCAAAATGAATGAAACATAATTGGTCAGTCTAAACTTTTAATATGGATGTTTCTTTAATTTTATCGTGGTCCCTTTAACCTGTTTTTACTATAGATGTTAACTGTTTTTGTTGTCTCTGGATCTGTCACGCTCTCTCCTCTCTCTGAGGTTCTTTCTATAATCTATAGGGAGTATTAAATAGTCCCAATTATTTTTATCAGCATGCCCATATTTTTATTGTGGGAACAAAATATAATTAGGTAAAGTTAAATTAAAAGGTTGTGTTCTGATCCTTATGAATTCAGTAATAGTTGTTTTATATGAAGTTATCAGTAACAAAATGGGTCAATGGCACTGTTCCTTCTAAGCCCAATTCACACACAGAAAAGTATATTTCTGCATTTTAATTACAGAAAGAACATTAGGCTCAAGAAAAATCCTTAATATTTTTCATTTAACATGGTTATCAAAAGTTTTTATTGATTTTTTTATTTTTATTTTGTTCTACTGCATCTATCTTTGTGAGCACAAAAATTAAGCATTTGCTGTATTAATCTCTTAAAGGCATAATTAACTTCTGGAAAGATGGGGTTTTAATATAGGTTGGCTGTCTATGCAGTAGAAATGTGATTTATTTTCTTTTTTTTAAATGGTGCTACACAACTAGAGACAACAGAGCAAAAGATAAGTGGTAAAAAAAAAAAGAAGAGGTAGGAAAACTTCAACACCCATAGTGCACCGGGCTCGATCAGACAACAGGGATACAGAAAAGTTACAGTATGACTAGTTTTCACAAAAGCCCTGCAGCTGTCAAAATTCTGCCAGAAGATGATGCATTTTGCTGGCAAATAAACGGGGATATCTTGGTGCAAGTAACACAGAAAAATACTACAAATTGTTCATTTACTTTTACCACTCACATTGTAACAATACAAAGCTGGTTGAAAATCAGTGTACTTAACCTTTAAATGTACAGTTCTTGACTGCTAAACTCAGTTCTGTGTCAAGAGATACTAGTGTCAGATTGGCTTTTCAAACCTGTGCAAAAACTGTGCTAGTTTTCGCACAACATTCACACCCAAACAGTATGTGCTAGTTAGGTATGTTTTGAAGCATGGAAGCTGGTTTAAGCTTGTCCTGTGCTGGTTATGAGCTGGTCCTAAGCAGGACCTAGTTGCTTAGGACCAGCACATGACCAGCTTAAACCAGCTCATCATGACCAACTAAGGACCAGCTTAAACCAGCTGCCATGCTTCAAAACATGCCTAACCAGCATATGCTGTTTTTTTATTTATTTATTTTTTAGCAGGGCAGTGACTGTCAGAGTAGTGACACCTGATCACAAATATCTCTGGAGCTGAACATTCAAATCACTCCAAATAAAAAGTAAAAAATGAAATGAACAAATATGTACATTTGCTGTACTAGGGTCTCTTGTAGGTTGCCAATTTTTTACAGTGTACATATTAAGCGTCACCCATTTCTGTCTCCCTCCAGGGTGAGCGTTGTGGAACAGGGTGATGGGACTCCAGGACTCTCTGTTGCCGGGCTTACGGCATGTCACAAAACAGTTGGCTCAACTTCTGCTGCTGGTCCTACTGCTCTGGATACTGTTTTCCCTCGTTGTCTTTACCTACTTCACTGACTCCCAGGTGAACCAGCCGCATAAGATTACCCCGTTCAACTCTGAATCTGAACACTCAACCTATGTTCAACATAGTTCCCGGGCCATCATGGCATCCCATAATTCCCACTGGCGTCTGTATGCAGACAGGAAGGGTCCTTTCCAGCACAGGCAAGTGTTTCAACCTCCTCGCGCTAGAGAAGAGTTTTATTTCAGGAATTTTGGCGAACGTCATCCAAGGGCTAGGAAGTACTTGAGGAAGCCTCCTAGAAGTGGCTACAGTGATGACTATTTTTCCAATGACTGGTCGGTGGTTCGTGGTCTGTGGAAGGGTCAGGTGTCCTCCAAAATGCTAAACCATCGACTCCAGCGAGCCTTGAGGGACCATGTTCACTCTAATAAGCACAATGTTCTCTACAAAGGCCAACGAAAGGCAAACAAGAGTGTAGAGGAGATGCTGTGTCAGATGAAACGGCAAGCCCAACTCAGGACCCTGGATGGCTCTGAACAGCCCTTTGCTCACCTAGGTTTTAAACAGCTGGCTTCTTCTAAATTGCAGAAGATGTACACAACATGTGCCGTGGTGACTTCAGCAGGGGCAATATTGAACTCATCACTGGGACGTGAAATTGGTGAGTTGGACGGATACTATGCATACAGTGGGTACGGAAAGTATTCAGACCCCCTTAAATTTTTCACTCTTTGTTATATTGCAGCCATTTGCTAAAATCATTTAAGTTAATTTTTTTTCCTCATTAATGTACACACAGCACCCCATATTGACAGAAAAACACAGAATTGTTGACATTTGTGGTCAAAAGTTTTGAATTAAAAAAAAAATGCTCACCAAGGATGCTTTTATTTGATAAAAACAGTAATACTGTGAAATATTATTACAATATAAGCTAAATGTTTTCTATTGTAATATATTTTAAAATGTAACTTAGTAACTGTGATGACAAAGTTTTTAAGCAGCTATTTCTCCAGTCTTCAGTCTCACATGATCCTTCAGAAATCATTCTAATATGCTGATTTGGTGCTAAAGAAACATTTCTTACTGTTAGCAGCATAGTTGAAAACAATGAAAAGGTTTTTCATGTGTAATTTGTTTGTGGAAACGGTGATACACTACCATTCAAACATCTGTGTTAAGTAAGAAAAAATTATAATACTGCTATTCAGCAAGGATGCATTAAATTGATAAAAAAATGATAGTATTGATCATAAATTAATAATAACTGAGCACCAAATCAGCAAATTAGACTGATTCCTGAAGGATCATGTCATTCTACCTGACCCACATCGATTCATTGATCCATTTTTGCAATAATTAACATAATAAAGACAGCAATTTTTATTTTATTTTTCATTACATATGATATTACAATCATGGAATGTATTTATTAAATATATTATTTAAAGTAAAAATATTTATTTAGTTTTTAGAAGTTGAATTTAAAATCTTAGCTCAAAAAATCTGTCCATAATGTGTCCAATTACCCAAAATTGTTTGTGTAAAATTGTGTTTGTCTCAGACTTTTTAGTATCCAAACAGGCACTTTCTTGTCTTGTTTTGAGGGTTGCTCTCTCTTTCTCACTCTCTTGCTTTGACTTTCATTCCCTCATTCCAATTCTTCCACTCAATTCATCACCACTCTTTTTTTTCCTCGTTAGACCTTGATTTGGTCTGCTTTTGAATAGAGACATTGATGCACAAGGCCTAATTGTTGAATGTGTTGGAACATGGATACCACAGCTGACAGCCAATGGCAGATAAGCGTTAGAGCAGTTCTCCCTGTTCTCTAGAAGCCCTTGAATAGCATTGCCCTGCTTCATTGTCAGAAAGAACGAAAGCAATGTTGCTGGAAGCCACACTGTGTCTTTGCATGTTTTTTGTTTATTTATGGGAGCCTTAAAGGACCTTTTATTAGAAAAGTTTTGGAAACTGGACATTGAAACTTATGTCTTACAATTACAGCAGTAGTTTTTGTAGTGAACTCAAAGTATTGTACATTTATTTATTAAAAAGTCCTAGATTTATTTGAATATACTCACATTTTTATTACTCACAAATGAAGCAAAGTTTGGGAAGTGAGTCTAGATAAAATGGTTACTGTTACTAGATGTTAGTAAATTGTCTTTTGCTACCTTCTAGTGGTGATTGAATGTTTTGCATGTACAAAGACATTGATGGAAGAAGATCATCATAATGCACCGTGGAGAGATTCTTTAATTATTCAGGTCAAAGAATAAGGAATTACTTTGTTTACTATAGGGATATATCAGAAGTAAAAATCCAATATACCTTCACATTAACCTCCTGTCCATTAGGAGTTTATTATGGTAGCATTTGCCTTACAACACTAGAGGGAGCAATATCTTATAATATTAGCTTGGCCATAACACTTTTTGCAGACTGATTCATTTAATGAAGTTCTTTTTTAATAATAATAATAATAATAATAATAATTTCCAAATCAATAGGAAAAACAACAATAACTGAATACCTATGGTTTTGGGTAAAATGTCTAATGACAGAAGTGCCTGTTTTCTGTGTGTATTTAATGTTGGTGTTAAACACCTGCACTGAAAAAAAGGTGTATGATACACTTTTACAATGCTCACTCAGAAATTACTTGAACTTTCACTATAAATACAAACAAAAGACAAGTAACACGTTGAACTGAACATGCAAATGTAATGTAGACAGACTGAAGTAGTATTTATTTATTTATTTATTTTGTTTTATTTATAAACTCAAACATTTTTTACAGTGTAGTTCAAAAACCTCTTAATAGAATAATGTTTGCGAAAATTATTAATATCATTGTTCAATACATTAAAGGGCACCTATTATGCCCCTTTTTACAAGATGTATTATAAATCTCAGGTGTCCCCAGAATGTGTTTGTGAAATTTCAGCTCAAAATACCCCACAGATCATTTATTATATCATTTTGAAAATGCCTATTTTGAGTGGAAGCAGAAACAGGCTGTTTTTCTGGACGCACACACGCGAACAGAGAGCGGCTGTCACACGCATGTGTACTAAAAGTTCTCTTTCACACACACGTTTATGTTAAAAACACGCTTAAAAAACACAGTCGCTTATATCTGTGAAGTTAAACAGCTGGGAAAGAAATCGAATGTCTATATTAGATCGGTGTATTAAGTGACAGCAGCATAATATACAGTATATACTAACCGCTGTTTGGGCCTACGCTGTTAATATGACCCAAAAACAATAAAATAAAAGCAGAAACAATGAACAACTTCTATAGCTCTAATAAGAAGACATTTCTTACTTGAATGCTGCTTTTAAATGCTCTGGCGTGAAGATAAACATGGCAGATAGTGTGTGTGCGGCTCACTCAGGGTAGGGTCATGGCTAATACGGCTGTGTCAGTCAACTATCGTGGGTGGGGCGGGTCACACTTTACGGATTCTGTGATCAGTAAGCTCTGAGACACTGCTCATGATTTATAGAGATTAAAAAAAGGAGCGGGTGGATTTTTATCATTATAGGGTGGTTGTGTACACACACTGCCAACACACATTTATGTTAAAACAACATCTAAAAGTGAATTTTGCATAATAGGTACTCTTTAAGTCAAACTTACATCATCCAACAACTTGCCCTCTACACGCAGCTCCCAGGATGCAATGCTGCCCTCAGAGTCCTCTGCGTCAGGTTTGGCAGGGTTGAAAGTGTTTGAAATTCAAACAACATGTAAAAGTGAATTTTGCATAATAGCTACCCTTTAAGTCCAGAGTCAATTATATAATGGAGGTAGATTTCTCAGAATCAGGACAAGGTATTTTTCATAAAAGTCAGGGCAGGGTTATTACACAACAAATTAAGCTGTTTTTTTTTTTTTTTTTAATTTGGGCAAGTTGATGTGTAAATTCATGTCATTTATTAAAATATTTCTTGGTCAAAACAATTATTTGACAGTTTTGTATGTTTTATAATTATTTTACGGTTAAAATTTTTTTTTACCTAAAAAAGCATACTCTTCTGTATAATCAGAGTTTAACTATGACAACGTAAAAGAATATTCAAGCATGTTGTCACAAAAGGTCAACATGTGTTCTCCCTTTAAAACTTGACCGGTCTTTTGATTGACTGCTGTTTTTGCCATTCTAGATTCCCATGATGCAGTGCTGCGTTTCAATGCTGCACCCTACAAGGGCTACGGAAAGGACGTGGGCAGCAAGACAACCATTCGAATCATGAACTCTCAGGTTAGAGTAATTTGCATTAATGCACCCAGACACAAACCTTCACTCTCTGACTCATTCCCTGTCTCCGTGTGCAAGGACTAAATAGAGATGTTTTCTTCTCTTTTATTAGATTCTAGCAAACCCCAAACACAACTTCAGCAGCAGTTTGCTTTATAAGGACATCACCTTGGTAGCCTGGGATCCTGCTCCTTATAACATTGACCTGCATAAGGTATCAC
Source organism: Sinocyclocheilus rhinocerous (assembly GCF_001515625.1). NCBI lineage: Eukaryota > Metazoa > Chordata > Actinopteri > Cypriniformes > Cyprinidae > Sinocyclocheilus > Sinocyclocheilus rhinocerous. Next base: position 96,723 of record NW_015637137.1, read on the forward strand.
ATCATAGACAATCTGTCAGAAGTCTCATACCATTCAGCCCTGTTAAACTTTGCTTGTGCAGTTTTCTTGTAGGGGGCTTAATCTAAGACCTGTCTGTGAAACCAGGCCTAAGTGTCAGGACTTTATATTCAATCTAATATTTTCCTGTTTTCTCAATGCCCACAGTGGTACCAGCAACCCGATTATGACCTGTTTACTCCATACATAAATCACAGGAAGAATTTCCCTGAGCAGCCCTTTTATATCCTGCATCCTTCATTCATCTGGAAACTCTGGGATATTGTGCAAAGCAACACAATGGAGAACATTCAACCCAACCCTCCTTCCTCAGGATTTATAGGTGAGCCTCTTCATCGTTAACACAAGCACATATAGACGCACAATTTGACCACTTTTTGATCCTTGCGCCCAGGAAAATTGTTGTGCCACATGTTGTGACAGTCATTTCTGAGAGATTTGCCATGCTGTGCAGCTGACGCACATATTCGACCCTAATTTAAGCAAGATCAAATGTTCTTCTGCCTACTTTTCCAGGGTATCTGCTGACTTCCAAATGATAATCATGTCTGTTTGTATTCACTGTTCCTCTTGAATAAATTTTTAACTAAAGAGCGCAGGATGTGTGTGCGTGTGTGTGTGTGCAAATTCTGAAATGTGTCACTAGGTAATAGCAATTTGATATGTGCTAGTTCGGGGGCATGACAGGATTATTTCAATCAGGAAGGCAAACTCTCTGTAACATCTCTAGAGGATACTTACTTACCTTGCCGCAGGCCAGTAAATGACTGGCTAACTGAGGGCCTATAGCAGCATAGAGCCAATGAATGTGCGTGCAAATACACACATGCACACTATTTCTTATCTCCTTTGCCTTGTGAGTGCATTGCTGAATTTGAATGAAAATGAAGGTTTGGCTTAAAACTCAAGATCTAAAAGAGACAAACAAGTAACTGAACAAATGTTGCAGACTTTTATTATTTTTTTTGTACGACTGACATATAATCCGAAGGTCTGTGTGAATCAAGTTGATGGTTCTCAAACAGACAATCAAATTTCCTAAACCTATCAAACATCATATGTGCTATCAAAGGCGCAATCCAGTATCTGCTACTAAGAGAGCACTAATTTTTTTGTCATTCATTGTTTTGAGTGAGTGATTGTGGATTGTACCTTTAACACACCATTTTGGCTTTGACCTAAAGGAATTGTTCTACCAAACTATCATCATTTATTCCACCCTCATGTTGTTCCAAAACCATGACTTACTTGCTTCTTTGGATAAGAAAATGAGATAGGATGCTTCACAATAGAGTGCTGCAGTGATGATGTATTTTTGTGGGCCAACATTTATTATTTTATTATTAATAAACGAGTAGAAAACGAGTAGGATCTGTCCATTTGCTTTTGGATTATTGCAAAAAATAAACTCAACAAAAGTTTGTTTCTTACATGGTTTTTTTCATCATGATAATCTTCACAAATTAGCACTACAGTATTATGAATTTTGAAGCCTAAACGCAATTGCCAGAAGTAAACAGTTAAACGTAGAACAAGAACAAACTACATCACAGTTGAATGATTTCAAAGTCACCACCATTAAGCTTCGAAAAATTCCTTCAGTCTTCATGTAGTAAAAAATTCTGTTTGCAAGTGAGTCATTATAAACATGATGAGGCTGTTAAAGCAGGCTAGTGAGTAGATGAGTTTAACTCTTTGGTGTGATAGGGTTTAATGTCCCTGACAACCTCTGTAGTCCCTTTTATTCACTTCTTAGCAACCACCTTTTTCAAAAAAGAGCTGATGTACAAACTGATGTATCGTACATCCTTCCTAGTTCAGTCCATCTAAAGGCTTCTATGCTAGACTGATCCTTATCATTAAATACTGATTAACTACTATTAAAAATAAATTTGAAAAATTGTTTTATATTAAAAATCTTTATCATTATATGATGTTATGGGTGATCATAGGAGGACACAAAGGATACACTTGATGTATCCTTCGAAACACGCTGCATGATGGACATGAAACAAAAGCTGCCTTCCAAGGATCCTTCAAATCGAGATGGCCTTCAAAGCACTTGAAGATGTGGCAGCCAAAATATGCAGCTTTACTAGGACTTAGCCTTCTGATTGAGAAGCCTCCAATGAACATTTGTTTTGGTAAAAAAAAACAAAAAACATTTGTTTTGGTGAATTCAATACAGTGACAGTACATCGCCACCTACTGGACTGGAGTGTGACATTCTGGATGGTGCACAGGAAAACAATGGTGTCTGCCATGATATTACTGTACAGTTGCTTAAAGGCACAATATGTCATTTTCGCCGCTGGAGGGCGCGTATTCAAAATAAACAAATAGACAAAGGCGTAGTTTGATGACGCCGTGACTGAGTGTGGAATCATGGGAGTTGTCGTCTTCATCCCCACAGCCGATGCAATCCGACGGGACTCGGGCAGAAATCATGTTCATGGATGAGCTAATGATTTATTAACATAGTAGAATGAAGCAGGGTGAGGCTGAAAGCCGTCGAAGCGAAACGAGACCGCTGAATGAGCGTGACACACGGCGCTTCCGCTTCTTCCGGTCGTGCATATGTGGGGAAAAAAAAGCAGCGCTGTTTTATCATACTAGATACATTTGAAAGTTCTGTTATAATGCTACTCTGTGCGGTCGTCACCGGTCTATTAAAACACACAACATATTAAAGCGTTTTTGGTGTTTCCATGTTTTCCATGTTTTCACGGAAATCGAGGGGTTATGACATCATTGGCAGGCGACACAATGACACTATGGACACGGTCCGTGTCACTAGTTCAAATTGCTTATTTCTCTGGATTTAAACATTCTTCAAAACATTTGGGATAATGTAAGTACACAAGTCAGCAAAATATATAACACTGTTCTAGTGGTTTTTGGATATTTTAATAAAAAAATCTTACATATTGTGCCTTTAAGTGTTTTACACCAAAACTTGGAAATTATTTATACTTTTTAATACTGCCATTGTACTGAATTCACCCAACCAGATAGGACACTTAAAGTAGTTAAGAGTTTGCAATGACATGAGGGTGAGTAATTGACAGAATTTCCAAGTTTGGAAATACTGTCTTAGATCACTGGACTCATTTGAAGCAATGATGTGACTAATATTCCAAATGTCACCATGCTTGATCTCCAGCAGATAATGGTGAGATTAGGGGAAGGGTAGAAAAAGAGTACAAAGCAGTCATGTGTTGGGGATTTTACCAGATTTCCAGCTTCCTTTAAATTCACAGATTTATTTAACCTCTTATTCAGACCTGGCCTTAAATGGGTTGGGAACATACAGACAACATGGGGGTAAGCACATTCAGAAGTACTGCACCAGCACATGATCTAAACATCCATTTGAACAAATCACCAGTGGCTGTTTGCACTTTTCTCGCTCTTTGTAACATTTATATTGACAAGTCACATGCAAATACTTGGTGTGTGTTAGGTCAGACAACAGTTTGTCATCACAAAGACGACTATAGAGATCACTTTGCTATAGTTCTGTTTTTCAACTTTTCATTGGTAGGCACTCGACAACACTACACAGATGATTTCTGTCTTGGCATCATTTGGGACAATATGTAGGTTTAGAATGGGGCTGGAACATCAAGGTGTGATTTTGTGTGGATTGGTCTAGCCTGAGACAGGGGTGCTGCACTCATTTTGGAGACCAATGGATGGAGGTGCATTGCCAGCCACTGTGTTGCTATAAGCCCTTCGGTTGAGCTGGATGCCTGTAGTTCTTGAAGGCATAGAGGACTGTCCATTCTCTAGAGAGCTGCGTTTGCAATGAAACAGGACGAGGAAACACCTGTAAAACTGCAAAAACACAATAAATTAGCACTCGTACACAAAAGATGCAAAGCCATTTAATTTTTGTACATTTGTGTGAAAGATTGCCTAGCTTATTTTGAATTGCAAAAGCGTGCAAAAAAGTGCATTTTGTATTCTTCTTTTGGAGTTATTATTTTTCTGTTTTTTTGGCCAATTGAAGTGGCAGTATCTCAATGACATGTAAGATAAATATAGTAAAAATCTAGTTTAAACACATGTGCCAAGTTTTTAGCAATGTACTTTTCATATTCATTTTAGTTTCATATGGTTTTTAAAAACTTCATTTTAAAAAGAAATGTTTTAATTTAATTACTCATAAAATGTGGTGTAACCATCAATTAATTTCTTTACACTTAATAAATGTAAGTGTACACATCTTTATTATTTTCATAAAATAATTTTAAATATAGTTTTACATGGATTATTAATTTATTAATTTATATTTTGGGTTATTAATTCATAAATATTAATTATTAATTCGTTTTTTTGGAGTCACACCACGATTCCTGATTTTACAACCTGAACTAACTTTCTTTCATCATAAAAGGTCAAATTATCTGGAAATTGAAGAGACTTATTAACCTTGACCAGCAGTCTTGAGGGTCTGCATGTGTCTTCTCTATGATATAATTTCCTATTTAATTTAATTTTATTGTATTTAATTTAATTTTTCTGTGTTGGTTGTAGCAAATTTTAATTATGCCAAACTGGTTAAAGATTAACTTAAAAATGAATTCTAATCCAGAAAGGAGAAACATTCAAGTTATTATATTTATGAAGTGCATTTCTTTTTATGTATTTTTTGAATAATTAATACATAGGACAAAAATTGGAGTCATGTCATTGACCCAGCAATTATCAACTGGAATGTTTTGATTGACTTGTTTCTTCATTCTGATGAGATGTCAGATGCTAGGTCACTTGTCAAGAAGCGAGGTGCAGAAATAGCTGTTTACATTCAAACCTATGTGTGTGTCGTGATCATCTCTTCACAGCTTCTGCAGTATGTCTAAGGATGCCAATTAAATTCAATCCAGTCCACACAAAAGTCCCTGTGGCATGTCCTGAACTACAGTGAACAACATGTGATGCACACCCTGCTGGTTCTCAAATGATAGCTGCTGGGTTGATGTTAGTCAATACACTTGGATCACTTTGTTGCCTTGACAACCTATAGATGTGGACACTGAACAAACAAACTGTCTTAGGTGATTGGCTATCCATTGGCTATCAAGGGTATGAGACTCAATGTCTGATTGGCTTTGTCTTGGCCCATCCAGGCCTCTGATTGGCCTTCACATTGGCGTGCGACTATACTGCCGAGTATTTGATGCGTGTGTCCCCTGCATGTGTGCGTGTATGCATTGAGACGATTCTGTGTCTGATCTTGGCAGGGTGCTGTCAGGCTGTGTGTGTTGCTAGCCTGTGGGCAGATGATAGAGTCTTGATGTAAAACAAAAATACAACAATTCAGAGAAGTGGCCAACAATAGACCACAGCACACACAGCTGACAGAATGTGTGCTGTGTACTAATGTCTTATCAGATTCAAACAAGATCTTTGAGGAGTTTGTTTCATTTACTCACCATCATGTAATTCCAGATTTGTATGTGAATGTACTGGTTCATTTTTTCATTTTTTTTTCACTCACTTACAATGAATGGTTTTTCAAGTCTTATAAATGTATATGTTATGTATGTATACACTACCAGATAAAAGTTTGCCATTATTCATATTTTTATTTCTATTATGCCTACCAAGGCTGCATTTATTTGATTAAAAATACAGTAAAATGATAATATTGTGAAATGTTATTACAATTTAAAATAACCTTTTCTATTTAAATATATTTGTAATTTGTCAAATGTAATTTATTCCTGTGAAGGAAGTCTTCAGTGTCACATAAGCAGTCAAATTTACTGATTTGGTGCTCAGTTATTATCAGTTATCATTGGTGCCCTAGTTTTAATAATGGTTCTTTGTATTATCAATTTTGAAAATAGCCTTTGCTGCTTAATATTAATAAATGCGATACATTTTCCCTGGATCCTTTGATAAATAGAAAAGTAAAAAAAAAACAGCATTTATTTGAAATAGAAATCTTTTGTAACATTGCAAAAGTCTTTACTGATACTTTTGATCAATTTAATGTGTCCATGCTGACTAAAAGTATTATTTTCCCCTTACCCAAAACCTTTAAACGGTAGTTGTATGTCAAGTTTCCACAAAAATATTAAACAGTTTCAACCATAATAAGAAATTTTTCTTAAGCAACACATATTAGAATGATTTCTAAAGCATCACGTTAGACTGAAGACTGGAATAAAGGCTGATGAAAATTCAGTTTTGCAGCACACAAATAAATTACATTTTAAAATTATAGTCAAATTGAAAACAGTTATTTAAAATTGTATAAATATTTCACATTATTACTGTTTTTACTGTATTTTTAGCAGTGCTGTCAAACGATTAATCACGATTAATCGCATACAAAATAATTTTTTTGTTTGCATAATATGTGTGTGTTTTGTGTATATTTATTATGTATATATAAATACACACACATACAGTATATATTTAGAAAATATTTACATGTATTTACATGTTTATGTTTATAATAATAAAATTAAAATGTAATATGTAAACATAACATGTTTATATATTAATTAATTATATTATGTTTATATTCATAAAATTAACATTTAATATATAAGCATAACATATTTTTCTGAAATATATACATGCATGTCTGTATATTTATATAGACATAATAAATATAAACAGCATACATACATATATTATGTAAATAAAAACTTTCATTTTGGATGCGATTAATCGCGATTAATCGTTTGACAGCACTAATTTTTAGCAAATAAATACAGCCTTGGTGAGTATAAGATATTTTTTTCAAAAACAATATCATAATTATTCCAAACTTTTGACTGATAGTGTACAGTGCAATAGATTGTGTGAGGAACAAACTGAAATGTAAGTTGTTATTCGCTGATAATCTGATGAGATGCTAACAGCTTCTTGTGAGCAATTAAGTTTTTTAATCAAGTGTTTTCTCACTTGATGAATTCATGAATGAATCATTCAGACTGGGTTCACTGAAAAGTTCCAACTCAAAAGAACGATTCATTCACACATCGGGCTACTTGTCTCATAACCTCTCATAAAATCTATGGCAGACAATAACAGTTTTGATAAATATTTCAATAGCGACTTTGGATCGGTTCCTCACACAAGACCATTGATTGACTTCAAAACACTTGTAATAGAGGCTGATCTCATGTGGGCTGCTCAGTACAGTCATTATTAATGAATATATCATCTATATCTGTGTGTGTGTGTTTATTTGACAGGTATAGTCATGATGATGAACTTTTGTGAGGAGGTCCATGTGTACGAGTACATTCCTTCTATGAGACAAAGTAATCTGTGCCATTACCATGAGAAGTATTACGACGCGGCCTGCACATTTGGGGCATACCACCCTCTGCTTTACGAGAAACTGCTTATCAAGCGAATGAGCACAGCTTCTGAGAAGGACCTCAAGAAAAAGGGAAAGGTCACACTACCAGGATTCAGTAAGATCAACTGTCCGCTGTGATTTTAGACTCAAACGTACAGCAGCGTTAAAAGATGTACGGGTCTTCAAGACTGTATGAACCCTTCACAGACTCTTATCATCTAATAGAGGTTTTACCCATAGTTCTTGTAACAAACTGAGACAAGACATTACAATGAGGAGGGTAATTAACCACATCAAGTCTGATCATCTTAGGATGGTCCTTATGCTGAAAGACATTAGGCTACAGCAATGACTCGTAATGGTGACAGAAATGTCATAATGACCTTAAAATGACCTCAGTTCAGAGATTACAGATGCTGTACATACAAAACATGATGTGATGCAGGACAAAAGGAGAGTTTCAAAGTAAACTCTTGATATACTTGGAAGAGCTACTGAAATTAACAAACATCAGATTGTAAATATAGAGATCCACTTACACCATTTCCTGAGAGGAATCAAATTCTAGTTTGTGTTCTAAGTATAACACAGAAAAAAAGTAGGAAGAGAGGGTTGAATAACAAGTTTTTCATTTCCGAAATGGTGGGATTTTGTAGTCACTGTCATTTAAAGCTGCTCACATTTTGTATATAAAAAGGACAATTACCTTTTTAAAAAATGTTTAAATGTGGTAAGCTACAGTATGAAATGAGTTGAGATGGAAAGAGATTTCTCTTTTCTTTCTATCTGTGCCGATGTGGTCATTTTAAATAAATCTTTTGCAGTTTTCATTGGTTAGATGAAAATTCAAAGCTGTTAATATACCATAGAGTCAAGATCATTAGATTTTAACTGTAGAGAAATGATTAGTGTAATTTTTAAAGGTGTTTTATAAATGATTTATTTCATAATATGAATGTGAACTACTACTGACAAACCTCTGAGATAAGACAGTGTCTAACTTAGAAAAGTTTAACACTGACCTATGGGCATATAATTTCTATTAACCTTTTTATATTTTTTGTGCTTTAGTAAAATGTTTAGTAAATGTATTTCAAAAACTTGTATTATATTTTGACACAAAATGGTGTCTCAAGCTGTACCAATACTTAACTGCTGTTATTGTTTAAAGAACTCACATTTTGAATGGAGTTTAGTATTTTTGATCTTTTCTTACAATCAGTTTTGTACTTGACATTGTTCTTTCTATAGGCTGGTAATTTGTTTCATCATAGTGGATGTTGGGTTAAGACAATGAAATCAAAAGAAATGTATGTGTGGAAGAAATGTTAACTTTTATGCACCCATGGTGGTTCAGTGTATATGAGAAGAAATCAAATCCCATGATTTAGTGCTCATTAAAAAGTTTGAAAAGTCTAACCTGTTTGTTCATTAGGATGTAAATCACAGGGTTGATGACTGTGCTGCTTTTGGCAAGGAGGGACGGCACCACGCTCGCAATGGGGGTGATGATTCCCGGACGTCCAAACGTGGCCATCATTGCAACAACCCCATAAGGCATCCAGCACAAAAGGTAGCACACCACTGTAGTGATGACCATAAATAAAATGTGGTACTCTCTCCGCCGTGCTGCTGTCTTTCTAATACGCCCTACCTGAAGAGAAAAACATGTACATTAATTTGTATCTTTTGTTTGCACCAGCAGATGATTCAGAACTGGTCTTCAGTATACACAAATCCCTCATGAAAGGATTTCTGATTCACTATAGAAATAACCTACCATCTGGTTTATAGGAACCACTGACTCATCAGGTTCAGGAATATCATTTATTGATATTTATAAAGATGTCCTAAAATCATGTGTGAAGTCATAAACTGCATTCCAAATATAATGCACCACTTTTAACAAATTTCATATAGTGTCTTCTTTATTATGTATTATGTATGTAGAATCTAAAAACAGAATTGACTATTTAAATGTTCAGAAACGGCTATTTTTCATGAGGTCACATCATCCTTTTTTGTGACCTATTTCGAACAAGTGCATAATAACGCTGACTTATCTAATTTTTCTGCATAGTATAGAGTGTGGATTCCAGATATCACCGGCTTAAACATCATTTGGGGCGGTTTAAACTTTATCTGGAGTCTGAGATATTGACCTAGTTTGAGCTTGAGTCAGAGAGTCATTGTTTAGTTCCAGAGAGGATTGGAAACTGCACTGCAGGCAGTGGTTTTGAGTTGTGAAATCTGACTTGTTTAAACTCCTTTCCCTGTTATACACACATAATTAAAGTGTAACATTTACTTTGAATTGAGATGTTGTGACTCAATATACCTGTTTGACAGCACAGAGGAGTCGGCTGTAACAGTACACCATGACCAGCACTGGGATTCCCAAACAGAAAATGAACAGACAGATTATATAGGAATGTGACTGCGGGGTGTTGGCTGTCCATGTAACCGAACAGCTGGTTCCTGCCCCTTCCAGTCCATAGCTACTCCAGCCCAGCAAGGGGGGAACCGTCCAGAACAGTGAGTACAGCCAGGAGCCCCCGACAGCCAACAAGGGTTTGCTGTAGTCTGGGGCCCTCTTGTTGTAAACAGTTAAAGTGCTGTAACGATCATACGAAAGGATTGCCAGAGAGATCAATGATACAATCCCTGTTTAAAAAAAAAGAAGAAATTAGTGTATTTTCACGCTCGCCATTAAACTACAGAGCCACTTGTATCAACAACATTATGTCACAATTGTTATGTAAATGAACAGGGAAAAAATGCAAATGAACCGGGGAGATTTCCTTAAGCTCCATGAGTAAGTTCTATGTTTATAAACTCCAGGGTAAAGTGTCCAGAGAAAATTTATAATACCATGTTTGATTTTTTAATGTTTGCTTTTGTACTGTTATTATTGGTCTTAATTTAGCTCTTTGGTATTTTAAACATAGATGTCAACAGATTTTGCATACACAAAGCCAGCTACACTAAATGGGAGTTAAATGGGAGGTTATTCGAGCAAAGGAATTATTATTTAGCACTTATTTTTCATTGTGTTATAAAAAATACTGTGATATATGAAATATATGCAAGCAATAACAATTATTATTATAATAACATTTATTCATTTATTCAACATATATTTTCAAACATTTCAATGCTAAAGACCCTCAAATACAATGACACACTATTGAGGGACTTCAATATAAAGGCACCTATTAATTTTAATTCAGTGTTCACAATAAATGTTATTCCAAAACAATTTTTAAAGTTTTAGAGAAAATATTAAAAAGTTTTTAAAAAATCCCCTACAAATTACAGTGATGAGGAGAAACTTCCTAGAAAGATACAACAAAAGACTAGATTTCAAAATTTGACAGTGCAAGAAAGGAAAGATGAATGTTTATAAGTAATATTTTTAATAAACATTTATGCCCTTTTTTCCTTAATGCTTGTCTTTATTTCTTAATGTTAAAAAACTAGAAAGTCAAATGAAACTGTGATGTCGATATAATAAATGCTACATTTATTTATATATTCATTCATTCATTCATTCCTGGACCCTAAAGTGAAAACTCAATCCACATCAATTAACTCTTGTCTTGACCTTTGAAAGGATAGTAATAAATGTTAGTAAACCAGCACAAATCTGACAATAAGTGATTTAGTTTAAATTTCTGTCTAAATTTATTTCCATACATTCATTGCCTGACAAAAACATAAATTGTCAATTTGAGGGAATAATTACAGGGAATAAAAATACAATCTGCCTTACTATTCACATTGATTAGTGAATAGTTAGTAAATAGAAACACAAGTACTTAATGTCAAAGCAATGTTATGATTTTCAAAACAAAAATTATAAATGACTCCCAGGTACATAGCTATTTCAAGAAACACAGCATGAAGTGGGAGACCTACCACAACCACTTTTTTTGCTATTACATATTAATGAAAATGCCTTTAAGCGAGACTCATTCTCTGATGTTGTTCAAAGAGCAAATGTGGGAATTTTAAGACTGGTTGATGAAACATCTATTTTAAACATTTGCATGCAAATAAGTTCATTCATATCACGCCAAAACAGATTCGTCTCCAACATTCAGATATGAAAATTCATTATGGACATTAAGTCAACAGATATTCACCAGAATATGCAGGGCACAGAGACTGTTCCTTTTTTTCTCCCCTTAAGTATGCAAAGGCCTGTGTTAATAAAGATCTTTGTAAATCTGCTAATCTTTGAGTCTGTTGACAGAATCTTAGGCTGTCGCATTTCTCACTGTGTATGCAAGAAACGGCATACAAGAGTAGAGCCGAACATATTTGCACTGCAATAACACACAGCAGGGGATTACAGGGTAATTTTCATATCTTGAGTGTGTTGTTTAGTAGAGTCAGACACTGCAGCTTACCTTCTGCTTGGCTCTGGCGTAGTACTTATGGCCAACCAATGAGACACTTTTAATAAAAGTTGTCTGTCTATGCAGTAGAAACATTTTTAAAATGTTTTTGCTGTGGCGAAAAAGGTAAGAAAACTTGAACGATTTTGCTGGAAAATGAACAGGGATATCTTGGTGCAGGTAACATGGAAAAGTAATACACATTGTTAACTTACTTTCAACATACCTTTTAAATACTTGCAGTATTCTTGATACTTATTGTGGGGAAGTACTATTCCAGGTAATGAATTTCTATGTAATTTTTTGTGTGCTATTGCTTTTTACTACAGTTCAATAAACAAGGTATCTATTTTTTACTCTGTCAATAAAAATAGTTCCAAACCAAGTCAAAGCAGAATCAACCATTGCGTGTCTCCAGACGACACAGTTGTTTTTAATTCATGAATGAATCAGTGTTTTTTGAGGGGTTAGTGAATGATTCAATGACTTGCTGTTAAAGACTTAACACTTGTTGTCAACTACTGGTGTAATTTAGTCACTGATAAATCCCCACCACTAATATACAGATTGACAATTTACTGTATGGATCATCTAAACTTTAAAAAGCAGAATGATACAAACAGTGAAAAGTCCTAGTCCTACTGAACTAAATATCAACACTTTTGGAGTACTGCTCAGCCAATCAGATTAGGAAGGAAATTAATGTTGTATATAACATTATGTTACAAATGTTTGTAAACTCCAGGGTAAAGCCTCCCAGAGAAATACATGAGAAAATTTATAATATGTGTTTATTTTCTTAATGTTTATATTCTCACTACTATTATTGGCCTTTCTTTAGCCCTTTGGGATTTTCAACATACTTACATACAGCACACACAAAGCCAGCTACAAGGGGATAATAGCATCAGATTCAACAGATACACTATAATGTGTGTATGGAACAGCTACTTCAGCATTTGCATATCAGTTGTAGGGGTTATAAACTAAGAAGCTGTTGAAGCTCTGCAAAATAAGTGGGATTGGATAACATTGTACAGAGGACCTCATCTGACCACCAATATGTCCCCTTAAAAAAGGTGCTTAATAGTAAATAAAGGCGTATCTTGTCTACCTGTTGATGTAATTTTAAATAATATCTCCTTCACAAGGAACAAGATTTAGTTAACTAAAAAGAGGCTCTAAAATGTCTTCTTGATTAGGTCATGCTCATTACAGCTTGCAGCACCTAGGGGGCTTTATATTTTCAGACTAAAAAATGTTGATGTTAGTCTGATTTAGATAACTAGGAAAGATAACTTAGATAACTACTAACTAAATACTCTTTGTGAGAAGCAGTCAATCAGCAGACGTTAAAAGCAGCTTGTAAGTGTATTTATTTCTTGTCTCAGTGTTTAGTGCAGTTGTCGTTGCTAGGAAACGCTTGTTTTGTTTACTTCAGTGTTATTTTTTTAGGATTACTGATAAACTAACCTAGTTTGATTTGTATTAGTTATCTATTTTAGTTTTAGTTACAGTTGTAGTAATGTTGTCATTTTATTAGTTTTTTATTATGTCTATATAGGTTTTTTATTAAGTTTTAGTTTTATTTAATTTGAGTTATTTCAGTACTTCAACATACAAAATGGAAATGAAATAATATATATATATATATATATATATATATTGAATGTATTTATATATATATAGTGTACATGTATGTTGCAACCCAGTCTCATGGCAAATACGTACCTGGGGGCACATTTTTGCAAGACGCGAAATGACTAAAAGTAAAAGTAAAGTAAAGTAAGATAACTGCTAAACCCATAGGCATATTTCTGAAACAATGGAAAATATAAAAGATATCTAGCTACAAATGCACAAACATCTTGATTTACTATCCAATTAGTTTTGGTTTTGCCGTAGAGAGCAATGTCTATCTGAAATCTTATAAATTTTTATAAATATTATAAAAATTCCACAGCGAGATTTTACAGAACTGAGATGAAGATTAAACATTTTTCTCATCGCTCCAAGCCATGCATGTGTTTGGTGTAGACCACCTCAACCAGACTTATTTTCTTCATTAACACTTTCTCAGATTAATTGAACTTGGAGAAACATCTAACATGAGACATACAAAGCACTTGGGGTGCTCAGATGGGTCTTCAGCTGCTATAGGCATCCACTTCAAAATTCGACATGCTACATTCAAAGCTGCTCTTCTGCACAGCAGTGTGTGGCTATTTCAGTTACTGTTGCTTTCCTGTCAGAATTCTCATCTAATCCCTCTTATTAACAAGGCATTTTTTGCCACAGAGATGCTGATACCACAGCTTTTGTTTCTTTATTGTTTTTCACACCATTCTTGAAAACCAGTGGCATGATTGATTGGCTAAGAGTGCAGAGATATAGTATCTCTTTCTGCAGGTTACACTGATGCACCACTAGGTTATTAGCATTTTATATAGCATTAGCATTTTACGTTTATTAAAGTTGCTGTGCTTATTTATTTTGCAAAGAGATTTTATGTTCAACAGCTTGATAATTAGTATATTGATCTGAGTTCCTCCATCTTAGTTACCTTTATATTTACTATATATTCCCTAAATGTACACTTTTAAGTTATATGAATTTGAATGCATTTTTTTTAATTGTCTGCTATCCTTTATATTTAATCTGCAATGTTTTGTGAACTTAACACAGTATAAAGATCCAGAAAGGAAAACTGCAGGTTTGACATGTATTAAGTATACATATTTCATACATCATTATGCAAAATCACCAGCAGAGCTCTGTGCATGAAAGCTCCCCAACTGTAGGATTTTCAGTGATGTGCTGTTGCTTCGTCCCTCACCATGGCACAAAGCATTGTAGCGTAGCATGAATGAAATGGGGAATAATGAATGGGGAATGTGGAGGTCATGATGTTAACTGTGATGGGATGAATGATGGTTTACAGTGAGTGCTCGAAGGTATTCAGTTCACCATCACAAAAAAACTACATAGTTTATCTATTAAATTATGTGAGCACCTGGTAATAAGGTGTTTTACCACCATTTGGCTTTAATACAGCTTTCAACCTACTTATAATAGATTCACACAACTTTTGAATTTCTCCAGTGGAATGAACATCAGAACATCTGCCAATGCTTCAGATATGCTGAAGGAGGGAATCTGACTCTCACTCTTCTTTCTGAAACTGTCAATAGTGGTTTGATAATATTGAAGTCAGATGATTGAGCTGGCCAGGTTGAAGTTCACTTTTGTGCTCCATCTGTCCAGGTTTTATGATCATGACCCCATTTTTTTTGTGCATTTTAGCATAGTTGTCTGTGAGTGAAGTTTTAACAATTGCAGTTTCATAGAAGTTGGCTTTGTGAAGTTCTCTGTGGTTGGTTTTTGTGGAGTCTTCAGTTTGCAGCAGTGGTTCTGAGTTGTTTGAACACAGTCCTTCTACTTTAAGAGTTTGAGGGTCCCTATCATTCACCCATTTTCACCCAATAGTTTTCTTTGCTGATGAAGTCTTGCCAAGCTTTGTGTTCATAGTCATAATTGTAAAGACTGTTGTTCTTAAAACATCAAAAAAAAAAAAAAAAAGGGCCGTCAAGGTTAAAGACACTCCTAAATGGGCTCCCATGGTTTACCCTTTTTGGAAGTCTGACAAGTCACCCATTTCACTCATGGCTTAAACTAAACACAACTTATACTAAACTGATTTTAACACAGAGAATATAGACAGTGAAAAGATTTAAAAAATCACAACATTTGTTTTTATTTTTATGTTTTTTTTTCGCTGTAACCTTCACAAGTTATATTAACCCCTCATAATGGATGTTCATATTATTTTGTCCAACCCCTGTATGTATTTTATATAAATATACATGATGTTTTATATACAATTACAGTGGGCCCCAAAAGTATTTTGACTCTTAAGTCAAACTCTGTACAAATGGACAAATTATTAGTGCATAGTAGATGTACTTTAAATATATACTGTATATATAGTGTGAAATGTTTTGTTTGAAAAGCTTTCTTGTGCTATGTTTCTGAATTCTGTCAAGTGAAGAGAGCTCCTGCAGATATCCTCTCTGCTAAGTGTGTAGGGAGCAGTGAACACAGTATAGGAACCCTGTTAAGCAAAATGCAGCCTATGTGACTAAAGCAGCACATGAAATGCATGTTCTAATGATCCGTTAATGTAAAATCAATCTCATAAATCTCACAAAATTGAATGGCATTTATATTTGATTTCCAGGCTCCAATACTCAATACTAGTTACCTGTGCAAGAGCGAGCACTATGCTATTAGTCTTTTGAGGAACATTAGAAATTATGGAATAAAATATATTTGGGTATCTTAGGATATATTGTTCTCCATGGCCTGTTGTTTCATAAATCTGCTTTATTAAACTGAAACACCAAAGCATTTGTAGTGTAAATCAATATCTTGCATAACTTAAGATCTTACATATCGTAATAACAATATTTTATGGATTAAAGATAATTTTCAGCTAAAGAACATAGATACAGTAATTAAAGCTAGAGTTATGTTATTATTGCTGGAATTAGTTTCTGTCAGCAGGGACCTTGCCAGAGAAGTGTTTGATATATAAATACAGATTGATATATTTTTAATACGCTACCAGTTATTTTAAGTAAACAGTCTGTTATGCTGCAAATTGATATTTGTTATATTATTTTAATTTGTTATCACAATCAAAAATACACTGGTTTGTAGAACATAGTGTTTTTCCATTTATTTTTGCTTTTCACCAATAGTAATGAATCGGAAAGAGTGAATCACAGAAAATAACTTCCTTCTGTGCTGAGAAATATGATGGACTGGACAGAGTTTGACACATTTCTCATTCTTAATGAGAGAAGGATGAAGTAATTACAATGTTTTGCAAATCAAAATTGATACTCTGCCACATTACAGTTACTACTTGGAGAGATTGATCAGAAATGGTAACCAGGTGGGTGTCAGGATAATGCATAATATCATCTGTTGAAGATGTGGGACCTTAATTGTCATTATTATAATTATGGAGAGGAAATATTCTCTCAGCATCAATCATCTGATGATAATTTCTAATTAAAAGATGGATTCACATATTCTCTGAAAGTGCTTTTGTCACGAGGGCCAATCCTGAGCTTCTTCTTGGCCTCAGATCTGAAGTTCCTCACCCCCGGCTTTACGTGGGAAGAGGTGAGTTATGCAATCAATTCCCTAATGTTCCCAAATCACTCCGCAGGCCTTTCTTCTAACAGGACAGCATGTTCTTATCTTCAAAGCTGTTTAATCACGTTTATCTGCGCTTAAGAGGATACTCTGCTCATAAGGATTTAGACCCAACATGCTTGAGTGAAGACAAGAAATAAGATCAATTTGAGATTAACATGGATACACTGTATGCAGCTCTCCAACCTGGTCTCACACACATGCAAATGAGCATTATATCACAATATAAGAGCGTATGACAACTGCTAGATTTTCTAATTAATGTTCTTAATGAGGATGTAATGCAAGAATTAAACAGTCAAGCTTTTTTAAACATTTTGACTATATACTTAATATCCCAGTCATTTTTGCTGCTCTATAAAGAAATGTGTCCCTAATACTGTTTTTCATGACCTTCATGACATAGGACAGGCCTTAGAAATGCAACATGGGGCAAATTTATTACTTGAAAACGTCTCAGGTTACAGCCTATGACATCATTACACTACGTGTTCTCCCGGCGCCCTTTTATACTGTGATCGCGCCGGGAGAACACGTCATCCGCTTCTTCGTCTGAAGCTTGCGTCCGAAGCATGGCAAGGGAACTAGAGGACGCAGTGTCTCGTTCCCTTCTCAGGGAGCCATGGTTACATACGTAACCTGAGATGTTCCCTTTCGAGGGAACTTCGAACTGCGTCCTCTAGGGGTCGCTATGTGGTACGGTATAGCCACGCCGCCATGCTGAGGGGAGTGCAGCAAGGGAACTAGAGGACGCAGTGTCTCGTTCCCTTCTCAGGGAGCCATGGTTACGTACGTAATCTGAGACATTCCCTTCCAAGGGAACTTCGAACTGCGTCCTCTAGGGGTCGCTATGTGGTACGGTATAGCCACGCCGCCATGCTGAGGGGAGTGCATGCCAGAAACCACAGCGAGCACTAAGTACCAACTCTACCACAGCCATGGGAGTTGCCCCTAAGATGCCTTGATGGCTGTCAGTGGCATTATCCCCTCCAGCCAAAGCCCTGAGCTGCATACCCTAAACAACTTACCTGACAAGGGCTGGGCTAGGAAGCCCGAGCCTAGGGCAGAGCTCAAAGGCTTGGAATCAGAAAAAAGAGATTCCTTTGAGGGGATACGGCCAGGTGTCTAAAAACCGGACCCTGGCCTGTCACCCAAGAGGCTACTGCCAGCTCTGAATGAGCTTGTTCAAAGAACTGACTCGACAGATCTTTGGTAGCAACACCCTGCTCAGAAATGTATCAACAGGGATACATAGGTTGAGTGGAGCCTAAGGTGAAAACCGGGGCCTAACCCACTCAGAGAAAAGAAATGAGGCTGACAGCGCGTAACCCTTACCATACAGTATTTTAGAAAGTGTGCAGAATGCCTAGCATGCACACTTACCACAATGTGGATTTTAGAAAGGGTAACCAAAATGTTCACTTAGACAGGCCTAGGAACCCTACGTGACAGTGGCACACTCAGGGAGTGGCAATTAATTCAGCAGGAGGCCGCATGCTCAGAGCGCATGTGGATTGAAAAGGCGTATCTCATAGAAAAACTCCCATGTGAGGGGAATATCGCCAACTCAACCATAGCAGTCACAGAACAGACTCCGGGCATCTACTCATGCAAAACTAGAAGGGGCGTAGCACCCAGCTCTCAGACCGAGAGGGGGACACCAGTGCCCGACTGGGAAGCAGTGTGCTCATAAATAACCCTCCAGGGTGAGGGGAGCACTGCTGAGCTCACCAAGAGAGCAGCCTAAGAGGAAGGCAGAGTCCTGATGTGCTACCCAGCGAAGCCCACAGAGTGAAGGATTCGACTCTCAAATGAGAGGAACTCAGATGCTCAGAAGTGAGCAGTGTGCTTGCAAGAGACCCCCCATGGTGAGGGGAGCACAGCTAGCTCACTCAACAAGCAACCCACCAGGGAGGAAGAAGATGGCCCAGCAACCTGGAATGACTGCTAATCGGAGCTCAAAGGAGCAGAGGCCCAACTCCAAAAATAGGAGGGGGGCTAAGATGCTCAATCTGGGAGCAGCATGCTCATAGGTGACCCTCTAGGTGAGGGAAGCACTGCTAAGCTTGACCACCAAAGAGAGCAGCCTAACAGGGAGGCAGAGAGAGACCTAACAACCTGAGGCTGCTGCTCAATGGAGCTCCAAAGCATAGGACCTGATGAGAGGAGGCCTCAGATGCTCAAAGGTAACCCTGGGGTGAGGGGAGCACTGCTAGGCTCGACCAAATAGGGGCAACTAATCAGGGAGGCAGCAAGCGGCCAAACTACCTGATCGCTGTCACAGAGCTCAAAGAGCGGAGGGCTCGACCCTTAGCTAAGGGAGCGGAACCCAGCTCGACCGAAGCGATCAATAGCCCAGGGGCAAAGTACCTAGCTCTCAAGTAGAGAGAAGGACTCACATAATCTGCCCAGGACCGGCGAGCTCATAAAAGACCCTCCCGCAGTGACGGGAGCACGGCCATGTCTGGGGAGCAGATTGACCGCAAATGGTACATCAGAAATGGAATCCAGCTTAAAAGGGGATCGCACATTTTAACAGGGAACAACAGTGTCCCAGCATAGAGGCAACTGACCAAGGAGGCGACAGGACGGGCCTAACAACTCAGTATTGTTGCATATGGAGTTCTCGGAAGCAGCGCTCTTGTCTCTCAAGCTGATTCGGGCCCTCAAAGCACAAACTGGGAGCGATAGGCTCATAGCTAGCCCTCGCAGTGAGGGGAGCATTTCTCACCTCGACCAGAAGGCAGTGCTAGATTAGAAGGGCAGTCTAGCAGGGCCCAATGAGAGACCATCAACTGATGCAGTCTTATGCTCTCTATCTCGATGCATGGGTCCCGTTTAACCAAACCCGAAGAGAACCTGAGAAACAACGGGACCCATTAACCCATTCATGCATGAAGAGCTACTGCTCCTCAGAGCCGAAGCACTCAGGAAGGGTTTCCGCAGAAACACATCTCACTCATACCTCAGGGAATGCAGTGTACTCAAGCCCACTCCGCAGAGGGGTGATTCACCGGTTCAACCATAAGGGCAGTGTGACAGTCTATCGAACTGCAGAGTGGAACTAAGGAGTGTTAGGCCACTCAATGCCTCAGCGAGAGGAGCTCTAGCTCAGAGAACGTGCATGATGGTTGAGAGGATGACTCAAATCTCAGGAGACCCATCGGGGCGAGACATGAGTAGCGTGTCCTGGCCGGGGCAGCTTCTCGAATCAAACACTCAGTCAGGACATCAGGGAGGACATCATGAAGCATTATACCCCTCGAAAAATGCTCAACCCGAATGGAGGACCCGCAGGTCCTGAGGTTACAGCGTTATACTGCGGACCTGATCAGCTAAAAAGGCTCTCGCAGAGGCCCAGCGACTTGGCTGCGTGATCCAATAAGCATGAAGCCGAAGATGCAGGGCTATCATCCAGCCTGGATCCAGTACCGACGGGTGAGCTACTATTACCAGAATCGGTCAACAACGAGAGGTTCTGACTTTAGCAGGGGAGGTGCTCGCAGAGGTCCTAACCCTAAAACAAAATTTAAAAAAAACAGGAACAGGTCCAAGTAGCGCTGCGGAGAAACTAGTTAGTGAATTCAGATAAACTAGCAATAGATGGATGAAATGGATCGTACTCACCAACCACGGCTCCCGCGCATGACTCAAGCTCACGGGTATCATCTGAAGGCGAAGCCCGAAGAGCACTTTGGTCCGGACCATCAGTAGGTAGTTCTATGGGACATAGAAACTAACCAAAACATCATAGGTCCAGCATGAGAGACTGTAATGCGAGTGCAGTAGGCTCCGACCTAACCTCGCACTGCAAAAACTGAAATCTAAGAAAGTTAAAAAAAACTTATTTCTAGAAAATGTGTCTTGTCTTTTGCCATTAAAGATAAATAGTCTTATAAAATACATTGCACATTAGACTAGAAGTCTTAATTTAAGAAAATGTATCTTCTTCGGTCTAGGCAAGTAAATGTTAACTGGTTTTGAGCAAGATTTTACTAGAAACAAGTGATAGCTATAAAGCCCAAGTATTGGTGCATGTTCAATTAGATTGTTGTGCTAATTTTAAGACTGATACCACCCCTGAAAATTATAATTTCAAGAACCTTAAGAAAGGAGGAATTAAGGGGAGGAAGATGAGAGCAGATGTAAAAACTCTTGGAAGGAGGTGAGAAGATGTTCAGGTTTTACTCTGGTCTGGACGAGAACGCTGAGAACGCCTCGTCTGGATCACCTCCCTCAAATCTAGCCTCTAACTAGTCTTCTGTGCCCGCCTCTGACTCTTAGATCGAGATGGGCCAGGACCCCTCTGTTGTTCGGGCTCAGACCTAGACCTTCGTGGAATGAAGGATTTAAAGGCAGCCGAGCACGTCTTGGCCTCCTTAAACTTCTCGACCACCATCTCGACGGAAGTGCCGAAAAGCTCAGAAGGGGAAACTGGAGCATCAAGGAGAAAGCCCTTCTCTTTCGCCCCCGATATTTGCCAGGTTCACCCACAGATGCCTCTCCGTAACCACCATGGCCGCCATAGATCTGCCAATGGCGGTCTGCTTAGTGGCACGGAGAGCGAGATCTGTGATGCGACGCAACTCAGCCATCTCATCAGGAGATAAACCCTGGCCTTTATCCAGGTCTTTCAACAGGTCATCCTGATAAGCCTGTAGCACCGCCATCGTGTGCAATGAAGCTGCAGCCTGACCTGCTGCTGCGTACGCCCTGCCATTCAAACGAGATATATCCTGAAGGGGTTTGGATGACAGGGAGGGAGCCTTAAGAAAATATGTCTCACCCACAGAGAGATATCTGGCTAGCGTCTCTTCAATAGGGGGCATTGTCTCATAACGGTTCTCATGCATCCCCTCAATATTGGCATAACTAGTATGCTGAAACCTATGGATGCGGGATGAAAACGGAGTTTTCAAAGCCTTCTTGATCTCCACATGGAGATCAGGAAGAAATGGAAGGCTCACTTGAGCTGGAGGGTTATGATCAAAAAGACAACGCTCATTGAGGCGGCTTCGAGGCGCCACTTTCTTAACCCGCTTCCACAGCAAGTCAAGCCTCACCGTGGCGCGTTCCATAACCTCAAGCAACTCAGCGTACGCAGGGCAGGAGGAATGAGAAGACTCGGTCTTAACCTCTTCGTCCTCACCCGACATCTCCTGCTCTTCCTGGCTTGAAGCCAGCAGAGCACTAGCC
Source organism: Sinocyclocheilus rhinocerous (assembly GCF_001515625.1). Classification (NCBI taxonomy): domain Eukaryota; kingdom Metazoa; phylum Chordata; class Actinopteri; order Cypriniformes; family Cyprinidae; genus Sinocyclocheilus; species Sinocyclocheilus rhinocerous. The sequence goes on from NW_015637137.1 coordinate 118,887, forward strand.
GCTGGATCAGACGATGAGCCGCTGGATCAGACGATGTAAGAGAAATAGCATCGTCATCCAGCAGCTCACTCTCATTTTTAATGTTTTTAAAGAATTCTCTTCTGCTCACCAAGCCTGTATTTATTTGATACAAAATACAGCAAAAGCAGTGTATTGTGAAATATATTTTTATATTTAAAATAAATGATTTGTATTTGAATATATTATAAATGTAATTTATTCCTGTTTAAAGCTAAATTTTTAGCATCCTTACTCCAGTCTTCATTGTCACATGATCCTTCTGAAATTATTGATGTTCAAGAAACATTTTTATATTATTATTATTATCAATATTTAAAACAGTTGAGTAAATTTTTTTCAGGATTCTCTAAATAGAAAGATCCAAATATCAGCATTTATCTAAAATAAAAAGCTTTTGTAACATTATACACTATATCATTCAAAAGCTTTTTTTTTTGGA
>NW_015637137.1:119686-142045 GCF_001515625.1 Sinocyclocheilus rhinocerous
TGGGGGGGGGGGGGGGTTATATAAATTGATCAAAAGTGATGATGATAGAGATATTTATGATGTTAAAAAATATTTCTATTTCAGATAAATGCTGTTCTTCGGAACATTCTATTCATAGAAGAAACCTGAAAAAAAATCTACTCGGCTGTTTTCAACATAGTAATATTAACCGTTTTTGAGCAGCAAATAAGAATAGCCTATTATAATGACTTCTGAAGGGTCATGTGACTGGAAGAATGATGCTAAAAATGCAGCTTTGAAATCACAGGAATAAATTACATTTTAAAATATATTCAAATAGAAAACAGTTATTCTAAATAGTATAAAATATTTAACATTTTTACTGTTTTTGCTGTACTTTGGATCAAATAAATGCTGGCTTCTTGATGACCTCTTAAAAACATATAAAAAGTCTTACTGTTCAAAAACTTTTGACTGTGTGTGTTACAAATTTGACACATCATGAAAGTTTAAATCAATTTTTTCCTATGGCATTTCCACTACTTACATACTTTATTTTTCACATTTTGTTTATTGCATTTTAAATAGACTGAGGCAAATAACTTTTTATTATGTGCAGCTTTTCTAGAGCACTGACTGACAAACTTTTTTCAGAATCGTGAGAAAATGGTGATCTCAGTGCTAAGCAAAACAATCATAGCTAATAGCTAATAATAAATCGTGATTCCTATTTTAAACAGAATAATGCGGATCACGTAGGCCTACTGTCTGTAACCTGTTTTTGCTCATTAATGATAGATAGACCGACCGACAGACAGACAGACAGACAGACAGACAGACAGACAGACAGACAGACAGATCGATAGATAGATAGATAGATAGATAGATAGTTAGATTCCCAATGGCTGTACCTACGCGCATATTGCATTGTTTTTGCTCATTAATGATAGATAGACCGACCGACAGACAGACAGACAGACAGACAGACAGACAGACAGATCGATAGATAGATAGATAGATAGATAGATAGTTAGATTCCCAATGGCTGTACCTACGCGCATATTGCATTCTTTGTTTGTTTGTTTTTTATTCAAGTTCTTACTCACCAAAGCATGAGTTGACGAAGCCGTACCACATGCACCCGTGTTTCCCCACCAGCCACCTGCCGTGGATACTGGCCGCGAAGCTGAGCGTGGTTCCGAACAGACAGACGAGCATGTCACTCACACTGATGTTGAGCAGAAGCATGTTTACAGGAGTCCGCAGGGTCTTGAATTTACAAAACAGAACCAGCACGATGAAATTGTTCAGGATCCCGAATACCAGAATAGATCCCAAAATAACAGCGACCACACTGTGTCCCGTCCGTGACAGTTTCTCAGCCGGAGTGTCGCTCCAGTCGTCATCTAGCGCCGATAGCAAGTCCTCATCCGTGCCGTTTGAAATGTAACTGAAATTAGCTTCTTCAGAAAACATCTTCGCTTAGCACTGTTCATCTGATGTTACTTTTATCGCACGCTCCGAAATTCTCTCGGAGATTCCCCTCACCTGAGCGTGAACCATGCCATTCACGAGAAGTTCCGTGAAGAGTTTCACTTCATGCTTCTAATGTTGTGGTCAAATCTTCACGAGTGTCTTCACAGCGCGAGAATAAAGTTTCAGGGCTCAGCAGCCCAAATAAAAAGCCTCCCAGTCCATCACAAACAAATCTGTAGGTAAGCTTCATTTGCTGGTCATTTCTGAGGATACCGCTATTGCAACGCAAATTCAAGCCTGTCACTATAATGTCAATGCTAAATTTAAAGCAAGTCAACAGGGACATGAAACACTTTTGCAGACTGTTAAACTGTGGCCTACATTACAGCTACATACAGTCAAAATCTCACCGACACAAGTCGAATAAAGGAAGTTCATCTTATCTTGACATGATGCTGAGTAGCTAAATAAGAGACGCTCATAAAACGTAACGGTAACCAAGACCAAGAGGCATCCTATTTGAGATAAATTCAGCTTTTCCTGCTACTGATGCGTTCATCGGCGAGGCTCGCACATCTCGAGTTTGCCTCCTCTTCAGAGAGCTTGATAGCGGAAGAGCGTGTGTGTGTGTGTGTGTGTGTGTGTGGAACAAGCATTGAGAAGACTATACTAAGTGACGTAAACACTCCATAAATGATCATCATGCGTAATATTTTACGTTACAATGTTATACATGGGGGCTATTTGCACATAGGCATTCTTATTGTAATTATAACAATACCATTATTATGTTCATGTGTTTCACCCAGTAGTAAAAATTTTACTATATTGAACCCTTTGCTTGGTGTCCACACTGAAAAAAATTACTCGTTGAATTTACTAATTTTTTTTTTATGGTAAGTGGTTGTAATAAATTTATTTTAGCTACATTTAAATAAACAAATTCAGTTGACTAACTTTCAACATGCTTTTTTATTTAAATGCAGCTAAAATAAATTGTTAACCACTTACCGTAAAAACATTTAGTATCGTTTTTTTTCACAAATTCTATTCCTGTGATAGTTAATTTATTATTATTATTATTATTATTATTATTATTATTACTTTGACCTAGGTGTTTGAGGTAAACATACAATTGATTGGACTTTACAGTTACTAAGATAAATCAAATAGCCCAGTTTTCCCTTAGCCTGTTACTTAAAAAACTGTTCTGCAATTAATTGTGTTTTATTATTATTTATTTCATTTGCAGTTTTCTTTGACAGTAGCACACATCTGGTTTTAAAAGGTTTTTTTTTTTTTTTAATAGATGATTAATATGAGTAGGTACAGTAATTCACAGTTTGGTCAATATGATACGTCATATTAACATAGCAGCAGTGGTGATGAGAGAACACGCTTGAGAAACAGTTAGAGAGGAGAAATCAATCTACATCTAAAATATTGGTCACAAATTATTGGTCACTTTCTAAGTAATAAAAGTATAGAGCATCTACTAATAACTATATACAAATAAATCAGTTTTCAATGCAAATATGTTAGAAATGATGTGTCCAGTGTCCAATGCACCAAGTGTCCAATGCACACTTTTTTAAATCGATGCATCGCATCGTTAACTTTTATGTTGATGCACTGATGCAAATTGGTAAATCTTACCATCCCTAATATAGTCTGGACACTACTTATAGGGGCAGAGCCAACCCCAGGGCACATACATCAGGGCCATTCATTTATTTCCAGGGGGGCCAGCAGGCCAGTAACTTGCTTGGGGTGGCATGGTCCGCAAATGCATCCCCCAACCCCCTCTCCGCGCCGTATGTTATTACAATATGTGTTATTACATATATGTTATTATAAACATATATGTAAATCAGATATTGAAGTTCTTTCTTAAACTGTACAACTTTGGAGGCTCTTGATATTCTGTAGAAAAGGAAAGATGGATTCCAACTTAAGTTTTGTTACCTTGTCCTGTCATTTTATCATGTACCAAATACTTTAATACATGGATTTATGCTCACCATGACCCTGTCTGTTTAGTCATGCTCTGGCAATTTATTCCATACATAAGGTTAAACTGTTTTACTGAAGGCCTCTAAATTCATAATGCATTGATTATCCTTGTTATGTGTCTTCCCACTGTCTGACATCCAGACATTAGCCACAGCAGCACAGAGCACAATATTACATGGGGCACACTAAAGGCTGAGTGACATGGTGTCAAGGTTGCCTCAATACAAAACAGGACCCTCTGTATCAGAGATGTTAATTCAATTATTTACTCAACCACAGATATTGTATTGTTGCAACATAATAAAAAAGCTCTCACATTAGGATTCTGAATTTTCACATTCACAGATGCATGCTGTGCATTACATACCAGGGTTTCTGCAGGTGAAACCAAGCCCTTAAAGGTGCAATAGGTGATTGTCTTCAGAAACATTTTTTGTTATGCTGGTTGAAATTTTCTTCACATCCCGATAGCCAGGGCTGTACAGTGCGACATATATGTCGCACGTGCTACGAAAAAACTGGTCTGTGCGATGAATAAAGTTACCAATGTAGCACGCGTGCGATACAGTTTTGCATGTTATTCTCGCACACTTTAATGCCCTTTGTATGGAACATATATGCTCGCTGTAGCCTGTTGTAGTGATGTTGTCTCTGGTATTCTGGTCTGTGAGCGTATGTGCGTTCAGGGGGCGTGGCTTTGGACAGCGATTGCAGGGAGGGTGGGACGTTCGCTTTCAGTGCTATCAGGCTAAAGTTAGCATTTTCCGATATCTCCTACTGCACCTTTAAGATTCCTCACGGCCATGACTCACAGGCATCTGAAAGGGGAACAATATGACAATGATCTCATATTATAAGAAGTCTGACATTTGAGATGATCCAGAGGTCCATTAATGAGACTCTCTGTAGCGCTTATGGTCATATAGTGTGTGGAGTGAGTGACATGACATATCTGAAAGAAGTGCAAAACAGACCAAAAGGTCACAAATCTAAAAAGTCTAGCATGATCTGATAGCAAATGCTGGGAAACTGATGATAGGATCTTGTAGTAAGACACAGGGCTCTGAATTTAATTGGAAAAATAGTTTAAAAAGGTAACAAATTGTTATGCATATGTTCCAGGTCAATCAACTGACAGATTAATGAGGATTTTCTTGATGTATGAGCTTCTAATTTCTTCTCACATCATCAATTTCAAGTAGTTCAGCCTTATGTTAATTATGTGAAGACTGAATGAACTCACTTCATTTTAGCACATTTTTATTGTTTGCTGTGACTATAATATAAAAAAAATATTTTTATTGTTGTGACTATAATGATAATAAGTGCATCTCTTGTTAACATTTGTATGCTTCAGTAAACAGTTCATAAAACATAAAAAGGGATTAAAAGCTTTCAAACAAACCAAAAATCTGTACTTTCTCTCAAACAAACAAATACAGTTATAATTATATGCAACAGTGTCAAAACGGGGAGATGTAAAGGCAGATTTGAGAGAAATTATATTGCAATTGGAATATAAAGTTACAAGGTAAAAGGCTATTGTCTGACTTATTACAAAATACATAAGCATCGCTAAAACACATGATATATACAGTGGGTACGGAAAGTATTCAGACCCCCTTAAATTTTTCACTCTTTGTTATATTGCAGCCATTTGCTAAAATCATTTAAGTTAATTTTTTTTCCTCATTAATGTACACACAGCAACCCATATTGACAGAAAAACACAGAATTGTTGACATCTTTGCAGATTTATTAAAAAAGAAAAACTGAAAAATGCTCAGTATTTAGTAGAAGCACCCATTTGATCTAATACAGCCATGAGTCTTTTTGGGAAAAATGCAACAAGTTTTTCACACCTGGAATTGGGGATCCTCTGCCATTCCTCCTTGCAAATCCTCTCCAGTTCTGTCAGGTTGGACGGTAAACGTTGGTGGACAGCCATTTTTAGGTCTCTCCAGAGATGCTCAATTGGGTTTAAGTCAGGGATCTGGCTGGGCCATTCAAGAACAGTCACAGAGTTGTTGTGAAGCCACTCCTTTGACCTTGTTTAGACCTTTCCAAACAAGAAACATGCATGATGACATAAAATAACATTGTTATAGAGCTGTTTTTTCTTTCTTATTCTTAAATCTATTTTAAGGTACAGTTATTCCATCCCTGTTGAAAAAAACAGCATATGTATGTTTTGAAGCATGGTAGCTGGTTTGAGCTGGTTTAAGCTGGTTTAAGCTGGCCCTTAGTTGGTCCTTAGCTGGTCATGAGCTGGTTTAAGCTGGTCATGTGCTGGGCCTAAGCAACAGCTCCTGCTTAGGACCAGCTTAAACCAGCTCGTGACCAACTAAGGACCAGCTTAAACAGCTGCCATTCTTCAAAATATACCTAACCAGCGTATGCTGTTTTTTTCAACAGGGATGTTATAAGCAGGAATGAAGCTTGAGGTTTTAATGCTCAATGAGTAGCATATTAAGCAGTGGAACATGCAGAATCCAGTTACAAAAATCGTTTTCCTCAGATTGTTGCTTAACCAAACTGTATGAGGGGGTGGCTCATGGCAGATATATTGTTTGTCTTGAAGGTACACTGGCAGCAGAACATGCCATGACTCAAATGAGAGAGGATATTGGGGTATCGACTCTTTAAGTGAACTGGGTATCGACATATACATTTATTTCCAGCAGTATTATATTGAAGTCGATGAGAACTGAAATATGATGAGGTAGCATATGTATTCCTTTACAGAGATTAGTCATTGTCAGTTTCTAATGGGTGACCAACACACTAGATGCCACAGTAACAGATCTGTTTTTTATACAAAGGCAAACCTTTTAGCAAAATGAAAATAGAAAAAATTGCCATGGTTGTGTTTGTTAATGAATATTATGATTGTCCTTTATTCTTGATGAACTAAAAGTGATATAGGCCATTGATTAAAACGTAACCTAATACATTTATCTGAAAGGGGACAACGTGTATTATAATCAAGCTGCACAAAATTAGACTTGAAATTATTCATCATTAGAGACATTCAGCACATCTATTTTAGATTATGTTTTTACATTGAATGAATGGAAGACCCATTTGTATCATAATTATAAGTAATCATCATTGGTTTGCATAGAATATCCCTGTTGAGCAGGTCAGCAATGTTGGTACACAGCTGTTACCTCTCAGTGTGTAATTTGAAAGTTGTTTGATTAGCCAGCTGAACTCGTCTTGTTAAATCATGTCTCCTGCCTTGCCAAAAGTGCAGAGGAATACAACAGTTCCTATGGTTTACATTCAAATCTTCAGAAACTCTGTGACCCATGTGCTCAAGGCTGAATAAAATGAATCTCTTTGGGAGACTCAAAAGATTTCGAAAGCTCAGGGAGGGATCAGTTTACCATGAGAGATACAAGATCCTGTAAACAAACAAACATTCACACCACTAGGAAACACAATGAGTCATCATGTCTACAGGCAGTCACAGATGACCATGAACCCTAGCTGACCCCAACTATATTGAAAAAGCTTTTGTAAAGAAGTGTTCCACCAGAAAGTCTGGACACCACTACATTACATTTTTAAGTGAATTTCATAATAAGATGTCACTTCATGTCATGGTCAGATGACCCATATTTTTTAATCATTTGAAAGCAGAGAATTGCTTTTCCTTATAATAAAGGCTCCTTGTCACTACAGGAAAATAATGAAATCCAAGTTTTTCTTTCCTCATAAAACACCTGAGATATTTGCCCTAAGGATGCTTTTAGACTATTTATTTTTAGATATCCTTGAGGCTAGCATAACGGCAGAGTCACAAAAAACAAAAAAACCTTCCCTGCTGATCATCTCCTCCTGTTTCAACTGTACAAATATAAGCAAAATAATGTTTTGCTTTTCCCTATTGCTTTAGGTAGTCAAGGAACCATAACAAATAAATAACTTCCAGTTTTATAGAAGATCAGAGTAATTGCTTGATGTCTCTTTAAATGTTACATTGCTTTTGGCAAGAAAGTATAGACGCCACATGTCAGTCTGGTATTGTATGTTGGGATTTTCAGATGTTTGTGTGCCTCTCTGTAACACATTGCTGTTTTCTGATGCACACACCAATCCTACACCTAAACCTACCCCTCACAGAAAACTTTCTGCATTTTTAAATTCTCCAAAAAAATCCTTCTGTATGATTTATAAGCTTGTTTCCCCACGGGGACCTCAATGTAGGTCCTCGCAGTGACACGAGTCTCCATGAGACAGTGTGTATTCAGGTTTAAGTCTCCACCGGAATAGAAAACCATGTACACACACACACACACACACATGCATTAATATCTGAAAACTGATGTCAGAGTCTGTGCATCAGTGTACTCCACTGTGCAAAGATCTGAAGGCATAAACATTTCTGACAGATATGGGTATTAACATTTGAGTTGGACAATTGTGTTGTGAATTTTTTACCTGGACATAATGGTTTGCTTTTAGAGAACTATCAACATGCAAGTATTATTTAATTCTCTCCATATATGACAGTGTTTTACTGTCAGACTAGAACTGTTAGACATTGTGTACTAAGAATAAATGAGGTGCAAACACTATATTTTTTTTTACGGTTTCATAGTATCTAATTCTTATCACATGTCTGAAGTTTTTACAGCTTGCTCAGCTGTTGTGGAGACACTTGGAGAGATTTATTGTCATAACTCAAATAACTATAATAATACAAAACTTAATGCATGATACATTCAGAGATTAAACCTATAGGTTGAGTCTACATGAAACAAAACATTTGGAGGACCTGAGGCAGTAGACTTGGCAGGACGTTGGGAGTTGCCAGTGGGCAGAAAGGAAGATGCAAATGTAGCAGTAACAGCAAGAGGTTATTTAAGGAAATAATTTTGTTCCTTTGATCCTTGTTCTTCGGCCTATCAAAATAACTAAAGGGATAACTAGGTCACACCTGGTGGTCTTACCTAAAACCACCTGGACAGCAAACACAGCTATCCTAATTTGTTGATGCTGCATATGTTTTGAAATTTCAGAGAGACTTTTCTGAGTTGCTTGTTATACACTATAAAAGGAAATCAAGTCAATCATTTCTGTCATACTCTGACAATGTGGTTGGTTATTCTTTACATTCTTTATGAGGATCCCAAGACGAGCCTTTGCTGTCCTACTTTGGAGAACACAGGCCGCTTGGTGTGCTTCAGGTTAGAAGTATTTAGAGACATTTGAGAGTATCCTGACAAGGATAACAAATCATCAATCATGTTAGTGTTTAATTAGCCGTCACGAGGGTTCAACTCCTTAGGGCAACACAGCTGAGGACACCAGTATTCACTCACAAAATAATGAAGCTGTTTTTATTTTTTTATTTTTTTTGCATAAATTATTTTGAAAAGAATTTGTCTGTTTCCTATTAAGTTGTTTGTCAGTTTAACGAATGTTTGGTGTATTTTGTAGTTGAAGTACTGATGAGGGTTTAATGAAATTCCTTAGACTATAATAGCCTAATTAAAATCATTATGTAATGCGTGAATCAGCATAAATATTTATTTGGTTCTGGCCAAAAATTATGGACTATGGAGTAACCTTACTATTTTACTAATAATTAATATACAACAAAAAAATATGCTGTAGGTGTTGCAGGCCAGAGATGTGCAAAAAGCCTTTTCTTATTATATATAGGTGTTGTTTTTTTGTGGGCACTTTTGGTTCTGTGGACTTTTAGAAAATACACTTTTGCAGAACACACTTTTCACACTCTCATTATTTCATTTAATTTGTTCACTAACAAAGTTCAACGGTGAATATGCTTTGTATACATCAGGAGAATTTTCTTTTTTTATTTTCCAAAAATAATGAAAATTCCAATCAGTGTCATTCCATGTATTATGTTTAATTGTATTCTGTTATGTTAATGACAGTGGTGTAAATGACATTTTGAAACATACAATGGAAAACAATAACCGACTTCTTGACATATCTAATTTCACAGCTTGCACTTAATGTATCCTAAATACACACCATTAAATTGTATTTCACACTTTTTGAGAAATTTGACAAAATTGCAGCTTGACTGGAAATGAAACACACTAAAATAATGTTTTAAAGTGATATTTACCCTGATTTTTGTGTGGTTTTTTTCACTAGCTCTGTTGTATGACAAATACACTGTTGTAATTTATGTGATTAATTCTGTTTAACACGTTAAAAGTAATTAATATAAATATGCAGGATATATATATTTTTTTTTTCAAATTTCTTGAGACAAGCACGTTCATGCTATTAGTAAGAGGATGGTCCGTGTGTGTCATGACCAGCCACGGTAGCTGTGCCCTCTTGTGTAGGACTTTTGTGTGTTGCAATCTAATAAAAGATTAATCAACACAGGTGTACTGTAAGTGGTACTGTTACGTATCCGGTCCATGAACTTCCGTCTGCTAGCCATCAGAGGTCACCCTTTCCATTTTCATTGACTCTCGCACTACACACTGTTGCATATCACCCCGGACTACATATCCCATCATTCATTGCACTGATTGCACACAGCACTGATTGCACACAGCTGTTTCATATCACTCACTCACTATTTAACACTCAATCTCACTCCTTTCTAACTGCCGAGTATTGTATGCGCTTATCGCAAGCAGTGATAGCTACTTTACAGAGCCCTCGTTAGTTTCCCAGCCCAGCCAGGGTACACGCCCGCTTGAAGGCTATATTCAAGAGTATCTGGACATTGCGTGTCATTCTGATTTGCCAGACTGTGTGCTAATAGACTTTTTTTGTGATGGAGTAAATGAACCCTTAAGGTCACGATTAATCCATGAGGGTCCCCGTTCTTCTCTAAGCTATTTTTTGGATTTTGCTCTGCTGTGTGTCGACTCCGTGTTCACGGTGGGGGTTGCAGAGAAACATGACTCAGAGTCCCCTTGTGTAATGGCGGCCACACTAGAGCATGCTCACAAAATGGCGGCGACAGCGGAGTTTGATCGCAAAATGGCGGACGCAACCGCACCCCATTATGTCACAGCTGCTCTTCATGAATCAAGTCAAGTCACAGCTTATCTTCATGAACCAAGTCAAGTCACAGTTTATTGTCATGAGTCAAGTCAAGTTACATGGATCCGCATGTCTCATGTCTTGTCAGCCCCGTAACAGGTACACTTACTGTAAGCCTAATTGTAGTCATTTAGCTTGAGAATTATTGTGTAAAATAATCTTAAAAGTCAAATATCTCTCATTCAAACAGAAGAGCGGAGAGAGAAATGACAGAAACAGAGAGATATCTGGAGTCAATTCTCATAAATAAATGAGACATTTATTATAAAGTTTATGGGATGATTGTTATAAGTTTATTTAAATCAAAAGTTGTTATAAGATCAACCATGTTCTGTTATTATTATTATTATTATTAATGCTAAACAAAAACAGTGGCCTAATAATTTACAGTTTGCTTGTTAAAAGTTCAAAATGATTCAAATATATTTTTGAATGCCTATAGTTAGTTGTTTTATCTTTAATTTTGAAAAACAAAAATCCTTTTAAAGGGATAGTTTAAATGAAAATGTTGGTATCATTTATTCACCCTCATGCTGTTCCAAACCTGCACAAGTGTCTTTCTAATGTTGAACATAAAAGAAGATATTTTGAAGAATGCTGGTTGCCCCATTGACTTCCATAATATTTCTTTCCCTACTATTGAAGTCAGTGGGAACTAACTGTTTGCTTCTCCAAAATTCTTCAAAATATCTTCTTTTGTGTTCAACACAAGAAGGAAACTTATACAGGTTTGGAACGACATGAGGGTGTGTAAATGATGACAAAATTTTCATTTTTGGGTGAACTATTCCTTTAACAAAGGTATTTGTATTGCCAATACACTCTTAAAAATAAAGGTGCTCACAAGGTTCTCCACAGTGATGCCATAGAAGAACCATTCAGTCAAAGGTTCTTTAAAAAACATCTCTTTCTTACCTTTTTATAATCTGAAGAACCTTCTTTCGCCAAAAAGAACCTTTTGTGAAACAGAAATGTTCTTCAGATGTTGAAGGTTTTTTATGGAACCATTTAGACAAAAAAGGTTCTTCTATGGCATCGTGAAGCACCTTTATTTTTAAGAGTGTACTCTTGATTGTATTTGGCAATACTAACCATGATATACGCCATTAAACAAATATCATTTTACTTTACGTTTATGATTATTCTGCATGAATTTGGGGAATACTTACATAAATATGTTTGGTTGGGAACGAGTTTGTGTGAGCAAAACAGTGCAAAAGGACAGAATCAACTGAATTATCCAAACCCTGTGTGGCCTGATGCTTGGATGGCCATGTTTGTGGTCAATCATCTCATGGTGTGTGTTGCTCTATCCAGTCTGTGGCATAAAGTTGTATCTGCTGTCTCTATGTAGACCTGGTTCTGGTTTTCCATGTCAGGCTCTAATAGGTAGAACGAATCTTGCATCAAGGCAAAGCACTGTGTGATAATCAGAAACACAAACTCTCTCTTTCTGTTTCTAATTACAAACAAGGTCATTTTATTACTCATAAACTTGTCATTCACACATTCTTAGGTTTCATGGCCAGGGGACCTTTCCCATCAATTCACCACTATCATTAGTGCAGTATGATAATTTGACTGATGTTTTCTGGCATGACTGTCCATCACATCATCTAGATATGACCGTAAGCAGAGCAGTTAGAGTCTGGCTGGCACTCAGTGGCTGATCTATCCCGACATCTCCCCAGAACCCCGCTGAGTTCCAGACCCTCTGCATAGCAGGTCTCTGGCCTGTCATTTCTTTGAATTTCTTTATGAATTTCTTTCTGCTGACAATAGCACAACATAACAAGACCAAATCAGTATATTCACATAATGTTTATTAGTTTCAGTTGTGAAACAATGGACATTTAAATAGGTCCATTGATTGATGATACCAGGTCTGCCACGAAATTTGAAACATGGGATTGTGTCTGGCTGTCATAGTTTTCTGTACACACATGGTACCTTGATGCAATGAATTGTCCAATTTTGTCCATTACTATCCAAGGACTGCTTCCTGGGTCACCAAAGGTCAGTAAGTGCACAGTAAGTGCACTTCCTTTCACTTAAAGGACATCTCAGAGACTGACCAGGAGAAATTAAAGCTACAATACAACAGGGCAGGTGAACTTACTCTTCGGCAAATAGTGTGGGAAATCTTACACAAACTAATACATAATTTAAGCATTACATCATAATTTAATCCCATTTATGCTATGGCCAAGATACGCTAGACATGATGTTGTGAGCATGTAAGACATGCAGTTGCTGCTGCACAAGTAAATATACATACTGTGCGCATACATACTGTAACACCTCACAGCAGATCTAGACAGGTGGAGCTGGAGGAGGTGGAGGGTTCAAGGGCTCTCAGAGAGCACACTGAGAGGACCGGTTTACAACAAAACATGGTAAAGTCCAAGAATGTTAGCACCAATTATTTCTATGATCTACTTGTCTTGGCAGAATAGATCTGCTACACATGCTGCTACTGCAAATCAAGTATCTCTTGCGACAGCCAAGACAAAAACAGACATGCAGTCGGATATGCAGTCAAATTTAGGATAGCCTAAAATTTAGTGGTCTGACTCATAATGTGTATCTTGGGTGGCGAAGACCTGAGGTTATTTAACTAGTGACTTAGTATCTAAAATAGTATTTTTAACATGTTAGTACATTAACACATAAATTTAATAGCAAGGATGATTATGAAGACATAATTATATGTAACATGTAATTATATATAATCACTAATTCTCAAATAAGAATGTATTTGTTATTAGAATCCAAAACTATTAACTGACAGATGTACTGACAGCTTGTATCCTAACATCTTGCGATTTTTAGCAGGCACTACTAAAGACACGTAAGTAGAATGAATCATAAGGTTACTTAATGTCCCAAAAAAGTATGTCTTAACCCAATTTGTAGCTGTGTTGTTGGTAGATTGTGTCGGTCCTTATGGATTTGATCTGGCTTCATCTGTGTTCCTTAATTTTCACATTGTCAGTAGATCACATGCAGAACTTTCCACTCCCATCTGTGCTTTTATGTGATTGCACTCTCACACTAATTTGTTTATTAAATCTGGCCACAGATGTCTGAAATTCAAGAACGATCCCTTAAAACACTTTTTATTAAACCCCTTAATTCACAGAGATGTTGTTTATTCTGAAAGAGCCCAAACAATTAATTCACAGCTTTGAGAGAAAGCGTGCATCAGCAAGCTTGCTTTTTAAACACAAAGAAAACAAAAGAGCATGAGAGTTGAGTTTATTTTTAGCCTTTGTTTATCTTTTTATGTAATCTTATTTAATGTGTAACAGGTGCTTTAGGAAACCCACCACTTATGTCTGACACATTTTTCTCCAATAAAAAAACGTGCTTTTCTGAGCCTAGATTTTTCAGGTAATTTAAGGATTTTATTCCTTTATATTAAAATAGGCGGTTAAGCAATAACTCAGTGTGTGGTTTTTTGGGTATAAACGGCACATATTCAATTTTTCATAGCGGTTTCACTCCTTTTCATGCTTGCCTTCATGATCTGCTATGGGAAAAGTGTGAGGGCATAAATATGTTGGCTAATTCAATTGCTTGGGGGATGCAGCTGGGTGCCGCCCCAGAATGCTACACTCAGTTGGACTGAAGACACACACGGTCCCTCCTGGTGCTTCAAACCAGCAGATAAGCCAAAAGTTCTCAAAGCTCCCGTGCACTCTGCCCTCTGCAACTTCTGGGAACATGATTTCCCAAAAGAAATATTCAGAACACTCTGCTCATGCTCTGTGATGTGCAAGTGGGGAAAATGATTTGTTGGTACGCAGATATTGCATGATGCACTTTGAGTGCCTTTTCAGCAACCACTTTCTGGTAGATTTTCAGAAAGAGGAAGCATAACGTTCCCTGACAGTACACCGTTTACACACTATGTAAACCACGTTGAAAAAAATCACATTAAAATTGTTATTTGTAGTTTGTTGTTATATAAGAGGTCAAGGGAAATTTCTCCACAAGAAAGTTCTGTCTTCCCTTATAATATGAAAAGGAGTCAATATAAGTAACATCAACAAATACTAAAATACAGTGCCACATAGATTAAGCCATTCTTATAAAACACTAAAGATAAGTAGCCTCTGCTGGCACATAATGGAGGACAGAGAGGTGTGAGGTGATGGCATGGGGGATGGAAATTGTGTGGCTGCTTGCTGAGTCTAAGAGATGTTATACAACATAGAGATCCATACAGCTGATCCCCCACTTCCACAGCCACCAGTGTTGCTCCTGCCCCCACGCTAACACTGTTGGAGCCATCCAACTGCAGGGAGTAGGATGAACTTTAAATGAGCTTGGAATCATCTTGAACCTATTTTTCTGCGAAACACTGCCAAGCTGCATCCAGCTTGGAGAAGATATTTATGGTTTCTCACTCCCATTTTGACAGAGTGACTTTGACAAGTCTCATTGTATCATCTGATAGGAATCTACATTGTCAATTATAATGGGGTCCCTTTGCTAAACTCACACATTCCTTGACAGAGTTTTGACTGATGATGAATTTTTAGCACAGCTGTAATGGACATGTGCATCATATGGTGCAGTTTGGCCTGAAGACAAAGTAGCTCTCCCATATGTGCAATATCTCCTGAGGGCTGAGGCAAATATTGGTTTGGTAATAAATATTAGTGTGAATTTTAATCATTTACAGGCTTCTGTGAATCCAGTGTGTCCATCCAATACTTGCAAGAAATGCATCAAAAAGCTCAACTGCGAAAGCACACTTTTGTGAAAGTAAGTGTTGCTTAATATTAAAGGGATAGTTCACCCAAAAATGAAAATTATCCCATGATTTACTCATCCTAGGCAAGCCTCTTAATGGCAGTGAATGGGTGTTATTTTTCAGTAGTCCAAAAGAAGTCAAATAAAGCGCATGCATCCATCATAAAATGTGTCCCACACGGCACTGGGGGGTTAATAAAGCCTCCTGAAGCGAATCGATGCGTTTTTGTAAGAAAAATATTCATATTTAAAACTATATAAACAGCAGTATTTAGCTTCAGCTAACTGTCGTACCCACGTTCACAATAGAACACCGTTCCGGGCGGATGACGTACTGTACTGCATGTACTGCATCATGTTGCTTTTGCATGTTGCAATGCTGTCAAAGATGGAATATGTGTAGGTTACTTACCATACTTACTGTAGGTTGTAGCACACAGCATAGCTCTTGATAGAAAACAGAGAAATTGCTGGTTGACAAATGTGCCATTTATGAAATAGTCGTTTGGATTTACAGGGCCTGTAGTACAGGAAGTTCAGTTCACAAATAATGTTTTTTTCTGTTAATTTTCACTATTCCCATTTATTTTCAAAGACATAAACATGCTGCACCTTTTCTATATAAAAAAAAATTATGTGAAAAATGCATTTTACATTTGCCAGATCAAGTTCATTAACAAAAAAGTTAATAAATTAAAATGTCTGTTGAATAACTGTCGAAGACATGTTTTAGAGCAAGAATGTCAAGTTCATTCAGTATCTTGTACCAGTGGCAAGGTCAGAAATCTTTGAGTGGGTGGATCTTTGTACTTGGTGAAACTGGGTGGACTTCTATTGATTGTCTCCTTTCAAAGTTCTTTGAAACTATACCTTGTCAAGCTACAAGATCATAATTTAAAGTAGTTAAATTACAGTCAAGCTGCTATTTTGAAAAAAAGTAGTTAGCTACACTGCTGTCAGGATATGAGCCAGACAGCGACAGAGATTAGCAAACCCAGACATGCATTTATTGAACAGAGTGCAAATGAAAGGAAACAGGTGAGTAGCTCAAAGCAGAGGTGTACGTGGGATGATGAACTTGACTGACAATGTCTCCTTTACCAGGGATATTCAGTGATCCAGGAAGATGACGGAGAGGAGCATACATTACTACAGTTTTTTTCAACTGCTTACATATAAAATTTTTAACTTATCACACAATTTCTGAAACCTGACACTCAAACACCAGGCCCACACACCAAATCTGCAAAATCATGCACTAATTCTCAGCCTTTGACTAAATTTTTGTTTTCAATTTCATAAAACACTTTTTGCAAAACACAACACACAATTCTCTATGTAACACACAAAAATCGGAACAGGAAGTATAAAGAAAATTATAGTGTGTCATTTTATACTCACTGATGTAGCCTTCAGTCAGCATGTGTGTAATTTTAATAAATCATTTTCTGTTTTCCTAATATGAAAGATTGTCCTGACTCCTAAGACATGACGCAAATACATTTTCTGAATCAGTTAGTTATGAGTCACTTTGATCAAACAAATAAACAAAGACATTCAAACCAATGTGAAGGTTTTGTCCCTTTTTATTACGGTTCAGCAATTTCTTGACCTGCACTTTTGGGCAAAAATGTAGAAACAACTAAGTGGTGTATTTCAAACTGTGAAGATTACAAAACAGTGTGATAGCAAATAAAGTTTCTGTCTCAGTTTGAGATTTCAAAAGTTAAATGGAGTTACAAGCACACCATAGCATCCAGTTTATTTAATCTCTAACCTATCTAGTTATATTAATTTCTCTAATGTCAACAGATGACATCAACCATAAGCAAACACCACCATTTCACTGTAGAAACAGCAAACAGAAGCTGCCAGAATGGAGCCAATTTATTAATAAGACTTCACATTTTCATTCTGAGGGTTTAGTTCACTCTGTCGTACACATGAATTGTACATCTTAGTAAATCTATGGCACCAACCATTAATCAAACCTGACACCCCTTCAAACGATTCAAATGCATATTAATAATGTATGCGCCCTGTTGGCATATGATTACATGCAATTATATGATACAATATAGTAATCTTTGCATTCTATACACTAGATAACAATCCATTGCAATAAATCTAAGATTTCCTGCATCTGCTATTTGTGATTTTGTAATTATGTCTAATGGTTCCATTACAATAACCATTATTACTGGCTCATGAATTTGAATGGTAATAAATGGTCACACTGTGAACAACTATCCCACACAGCTTGCATCTGAGTAATGTGTGCGTATATATATTTTAGACATATAGCCTTCTTCATCACCAAAGCTCTTAACATAATGACTTCAATCCTTTTAAACCTCAAATAATACCACTAATCTATATTCCCCAGTGAAGACTGTCTAGTTGAGTGTGTCTAGGTTTTCCTAAAATGAGAGTCAGGATAGCTCTGAATCTATATGAAAGGGGAAATTGTGTTGCATTTCTGGCCGGGTTGGGAAAATGAGAAACTCTATTTTTGTCAGATAGGGTTGGACATGGTAGTTAGAGGTCTGGATTCTATCTTTTTTTTCATCCTCTGAGGTTCTTTTGATCCCTTTACTTGTTGCTTTGGCCAAAGAGTGAGAAAATAAACCCATCACAATCGTTTTTTTTGTTCATCAAAATAATAAACCCTTGACAAAATCGTTTTCTTATAGTGCCAATAAAAAAAGTTATACTTTACACAAACATTTCACATGCCGCGTGGGTACATAAACAGTAATGACTATATACTGAGATAAGAAAAATGAGGGAAACAAAAGGCAAAGAAATGGGCAGAAATCAATAAGTGCACCAATCAATGGCAGTTATTTCAGATGTCCATATGGTGCATATAACATCTCTAACAATGTGTGCAGCAATTCACATATTCGACAGACCCATCCATTGTAATTATACAATGCAACCCACAAACAAATTATTTTGTGTCTGCAATTTCTGTAATGCAATTCTGTAATGTAAAGAACAAATACATTTCATACAAATGTGTTCTAACACCTTGTTTGTTTGTATTATAAATTGTATTACTTTTTTGTATTTGTAAAGAAAGGCCTTTATATAAGCAGATAAAGATGTGAATTGCATACATGCTATCTGCTGATTACAACAGTCTCCTGAATGTGAAACTAAAGCAGTTTTTGTAAGGTGCTCTGCTAAATGGCTCAAATGTCAATATAAATGTGCCTAAAAAAATACAGAAATGTGCTTTTACATTTGGGGATAATTTTGAGGAGACACGTCTGCTTGATTTGTCAGTATATCATATACATGCACACAAGCACTGCAAGAAAAAAAAAGTCCATAGGAAAAAAATGGATGTTGTCCTATTTTTATATAATTTTCTTAGAGTGTGTAGCCTAAACCCATTACCTGTGATAACATTTATCAATAGCCTATATGTTTTTTTGTTTGTTAGTTTTTTGTTTGTTTTTAAGCAGCTATTTTTTTTTTTTCTCATTATCATAATGGCATTCTGACATTTCCAACAATGTTGATATGAAACACAATGACAAATATCAGATAACTGCTTACTCCATCAACATACTCTTATGGGAAAACCCTATTGAACACCTTTAGAATAAATTGGAATGCCAGCCAACATCATTGCCTGACATTATGGATGCTCTTGTGTCTGAATGGGAGCAAATCCCCAAAGTTATGCTCCAACATCTAGTAGAAATACATCCCAGAAGAGTTGAAACACCAGTATCAGTATTAATTACCCTTTTAATGCCTGTTGATTTGCAAATAAAACCTTCAACAAGTTCATACATTGTGGGTGCAGTCTTTTCTAAACTACACAGAAAATAATAATAATAATTATTATTATTATTATTATGATAATAATCATTATAATTATAATAATTATTATTATTTTCATGTCAATGTCATTCAATTAATTCTACAGTTGTAACTACTGTATGCTTTGACAGAAAACAAGAAAAGAAAGAAAAATACATTTCTCAATTTATGGAGATATATCTTTGTTTGTTTGTTTTTAGTAAACAAAATCATTTTATTAAGGATATGGGAAGTGCTTGATTCCAGGTACGTGCGCACATGAACATCAAAGGGGGCTTGAGCACTTGCCCTTTTTCTTCCTCGATAGAAAGTGCCCTTTTTTGGAGGAGTTTTTTTTGTTTTAATAAATTAATATATATGTGTGCGTGTGTGTGTGTTTCTGTTTGCGCACAGCTGTCCCTGTCAAACAAATAAAAAATCTAAATATCAGGTCGGGTCAGGAAATGTTGTCGAGTGTCGAGTTCCGATGCCTTTCTCCCTCCGCCCCTCCGCACCACAACAGTGTGTAGAGCACATTTGATCAGCTGCACATCACGTCACAGACATGCAGAGAGCCGCAGAAGTGAAGCCCTCCCTCCCTTTCCAGTTGTGTTTGTCTTGGTGTGAAGGTGAGTGGTGATGAACAACAGACTAAGCTACCTGTGCCTCGAATTTACAGCTAATTATCCTACCCATGACTCATGAGAGCTACCAAGTTAGCTAAAGTTTAGCTAAGGCAATAGGAAGTCTAGTAGACCAGTGCAGATTCTTTCACTGCATGATTCAGTTTATTAAAATGCATTTAGAATGATCACAAAATGCAACATATGGGGGCAGAAATGTATATATATCATTTCATATAGTTAATCGAAATAGTAGTTAAGATAAACTACTCTTAAATAGTTAAGAGAAATGTGATATTGATTTTATACAGCAGTTCAATAAACAAAAATTTTATATTAAGACACTTACGTTTTAGACACAATATTGACTGTTTTTGCTCTATTTCGCCAACAAATATGAATTCAATTTGCGTCGCTGAGCAACATGACGGTGATTTGTTCCTGAATTAATCAAGCGTTTAAATGATTCGGTTCGGTCGCAATGACTCACTTATTAACAGTGACTTGCTGCCGCCAGACTGGCAGTTTTAATTTCACATTTAAAGTATCATTTCATTTTTTAAAAATAATTTCAAATAGCAGTATTTAACGTTTTATGTTTAAAATATCAAAACAGTATTAATGCATTTGTAACTTCAGGTTAAATACATTCATGTCCTGCATTAAACAGTGTGTAAATGCATCAATGTCCCTTCTAATGCAGCTTCTGTGTTTCCTCTGCATTGCAAAGATGAATTTTGTCAATACTGATTTCATTTGCTTGGTAACAGCCTAAAAGACTTATTATTCTAATTGACTGATTCAATTTAAGAATTTGACTGAAAAGATGATGCACACTTTTAGAAAAAAAAAAAAAAAAAGGCTTAAAAGGTAAAAATGCTCATAAAAATCAATTTAAACTTATTGGAAAAGATTAATTTCTATCACTGCTGTTCACTAATCACCACACAGAATATGAAGAATATCAAAAACTTTGTCCACGGTAGTCCTTAAGATATCAGCACAATAACACACTCAGCAAAATATAATCTAATTATTATCGATAAAATCCCAGAAAATATTGAGATATATACAATATTGCACACCCCTAATATATTTAACGTTTTATTTAAAAAAATTTTTATAAATATGAGAAGTGCCCTTTTTTCCACTTGAGCCCCTGCCCCTCAAAATGTCTGTGCACGTCCCTGCTTGATTCACACTGTCACTGACATTTTCGGTGCATGAGAGATGTGAAAGTAGGAAGGAGTTTACTACATGTTCACCTGCGACAAGCTCCCTAAGGGACATGCCAGTGTGTTTTTATCAACTGTTACCTTTCCATGAATCTCTCCCATCTGAAGGCCAGAAATGACGGCATGCTGGCATGTCTAGCATCAGCATCTAGAACATGGCTTGTGCATTACTGAGAGAGCTGTTATTAGTCACACTAGAATTTGGGGGAAAGTTTGATGTCAGTGTTTCCTGGGGTACTGCATTCACAAAATAAAAATGTCAGTTCAACTTGATTAAACTAGAGAACTTTTCCATGAATTTACATTAAAAAAAGTCTCAGACTAATTTAAGTTAATTTAGTTTTGCCTACTAGATGCAATGAAACGGTCACAATCTGTGATGCAAGGAACGATGGAGACGAGGAATAAACGAAACAGTCTTTAATCCAAGAAACACAGGGTACATCCAACACAGGGAACGGCAGGAAACACATGAACATAAGTAGAACCGACCGAGACAGACTGCACAGACTAGGACTTAAATACAGGGGATGATTGGGGAAACACAGGTGTATGGGATGACTAATCAAACTAACAAAACGAGGACAGGAACATGACCAAATAAGGGAACAGAAACGGGGCAAAACATGACACAGACAGTCCATGATCCTGACATTACGCCCCCTCCAGGAAGGTGCGTCCTGGCACCGTAGCAACAACAGAGGGAGGCGTGGGTGGGAACTTCGGAGGAGGTTCCGGAGGAGGACGGACAACCGGGAGGGGGCCGGCAGACAGAGACCAGGGAGGTGACGAAGGAGGGAGGAGACAGGAGGGGCCCGGAGCAGGAGGAGCCAAGCGGGACCCAGGCCACAGCCATAATGTCGACCCACGGTGGAGCCGACGGAGGGAGGAGCCATGGAGGAATGGCCGTCGACTCCAGGGGGCCGACCAATGGCGCCGGAGCAGGTGGTGGAGGAGCCCGAGGCGGAGACGGAGAGCCAACGAGCCAGTCCGGGCCTAAGAGACTGGAGGCGGAGGGGAGGGATTCTCCAGCCATGGCGACGCTGGAGGATGGCAGACCCGCGGCGCTCGCACCGTAATGATGGTGGGCTGAGGGCGAGCAGAGGGGCTGCCAGGGGCTGATGAACACGGGAACAGGATGGCGCTCAGGAGGAGTGGGCACTGGAGGGCGCTCTAGACTGGATTCGGGGACTGGAGCTCTCTCCTCTTCGCTTTGGCACTTTCGCCATGCCATACTCAGCTCACCCTCAGCCGCGGTGCAGGGGGCAGAGCTCCTCTCCGTGCTCACACCATCCGCGGCTTTCTCCCTCGTGGCGGGTATTGTCGCCGGCTCTCGCACCTGGTCTGACGGCTTGGGCTATACTTATGGGGCATTGCGCTGGCTCGTAGATCGCGGCGGGAATTGGCTCTCCGTCATCGGTGGG
>NW_015637137.1:142109-145975 GCF_001515625.1 Sinocyclocheilus rhinocerous
AGGACCATCTTCGGACGACGGCGCTCTGCACTCGATGTTTAGACTGGTGTCGTAGAACGCACATAGCGCATCATCCGCGTAGCTGGTGGTGCTTGCTAGCAGCTGGAACAGTCTAGTATGGTCCTCAAGAGCTTTGTCCCCCTGCTCCAGCAGGAAGAGGAGGTATTCGGGGCGAAGAAGGGCATCCTTTAGGGAACAATGGAAAAGAAAGACCCTGGGTAAAAACGGGAAACAAAACGGAGGGTAAACACACGGAGGTTACTGTTTAGGTCGGTTCTTCTGTCACAATCTGTGATGGCTTTCACGGAACTTACGTAATTACCCATTATACATTGTGATATAGCCTGGTTCGTTGGTCCGTTAGATCGGATTGCTTTCTCACTACAACCGAACCGCTCCAGAGTTCGTTTTCAATCGAGCCGAGACCACCTTGTTCAGGCGATCTCGGACCGATTGTTTTGGCGCGGATCCGGGCGCGATTGCCGTGTTCACATATGCCCAAACGAACCGAGCTAAGGGGGGAAACGCGCCAGGTTCCGAAACAACGGGCCAGGTGTGAAAGCACCCTTAAACTCATATGGTTTAAACCGCATGATTTCAGCGCAATAAACATTATAATCAGAACCAAACCAGATGTTTTTAGCAGGTCCGAGCTGTAATGTCGCAGCTCTATTCTGGAAAAGGGGGCGGGGAGCAGCAGCTCATTTGCATTTAAAGAGACAGGCCCGAAAAACAGAGTGTTTCTGCTTCCACTCAAAATAGGCATTTTCAAAATTATATAATAAATGATCTGTGGAGTATTTTGAGCAGAAACTTCACAGACACATTCTGGGGACACCAGAGACTTATATTACACATTGTAAAAAGGGGCATAATATGTCTCCTTTAAATGTCTGTCTACACTCTAAAAAATGCTGGGTTGTTTTAACCCAACGTTGGGTCAAATATGGACTAACCCAACTTTTGGGTTAAAAATGTAATTGAAAAATTTAACCCAACAGTTGGGTTAGTCCATATTTGACCCAATGTTGGGTTAAAACAACCCAGCATTTTTTAGAGTGTAGTTTGAACTTTCCACTTGTTAGCAACTTCTTCACGGAAGCTTTGCATTCAAATATTTCAACTCACAAAAATGCTTCATGTCTAATTATTTACTTTTGTTGCAAGCAGCCATGTGATAAGTGGGATAATGTACATGGCTGCTGATAAGCCTGTCGGGCTTCTGCGATAACAACCAGCTGGATGTATATTATCTCTTACATATCGTATAGTATAATGCATTTCTTTGCTAATGTCATACAGAACTTTGTCGGGCTCCAGGGATACCTCAGAGCCTGGGTGTCAGACATTCCTCTGATCTCAGCATGTGAGAAGAGGCAGGGAGTGCTTTAAAATTGAACCAGACCACAAGATTTCTCACTTTGCTCTATAGCAGTGATGGGCAAACTTGGCCCTTCCAGGCCACTTTCCTGCAGAGATTTGATCCAACCCTGATAAAACTCACCTGCCTGTAGCCTTCTAGTAGTCTTGAACACAATGATTAGCTGGTTCAGGTGTGTTCGATTAGGGTTGGAGCTAAACTCTGCAGGAAAATGGCCTGGAAGGGCCAAGTTTGCCCACCCCTGCTCTATAGGATGTGCAGAGAATATAATTTTAATGTGATTCAGTTGAGTCAGCTGCAGGAGATCAAAAGCTTTAGGAAGATAACATGATGTAAAAGACAAAAAATATAGACAATCTTATCACAGGGTGGTAAACATATTTATATATGGTTCATACAGTGGGTACGGAAAGTATTCAGACCCCCTTAAATTTTTCACTCTTTGTTATATTGCTTGGGTGCTGCCATTCAGTCTGCATTTCTATAATGTATTGATTGAAATTATAAATAATTTTATTCATTTATTTTATATATATATATATATATTTTTTTTTTACCACTCTGCGCACCTCCCTTGGCCTGCTCTGGTGTCCCCTGCGTGCCCCACACTTTGAAAACCCCTGAGTAACCTCTTACATGTCTAAATATCAAGAACATTTTGATTCTCCATTTCATGAGAGAATCAAATCACCCTTTTTAAATAAATGCACCTAAAGTAATGTCTATATGTTTTCCATGGGTTTCCAGGAGGTTGCAGAGTTCAGTGATTACGTTTTTATTACTTTTTTTTTTTTTTTTGGATGAGCCATGTGATCCTCCAACATTGTTGCTTATTGAGGACGCGCTAAAATTTATTGATTAAAATGTATATATATTTAAATTGAATGGAAAATATAGATTGTACTGCATGTTAGCTTGCTTATTGTGCCCAAAAGCATCATTTATTTAAGTCCATATGTCTTACTAACAAGAAACTATGCTTCTACCACAGGTCGAGACTGAGCTGTAGTTCCAACCATGTAAGTTTGCGATGCTGTTTGCGAATGTTCGTTTGAACTACGGTTTCGGGAAACACCGAATCGTTGAACTATGTTGGTAACGACGGAAC
Source organism: Sinocyclocheilus rhinocerous (assembly GCF_001515625.1). Classification (NCBI taxonomy): domain Eukaryota; kingdom Metazoa; phylum Chordata; class Actinopteri; order Cypriniformes; family Cyprinidae; genus Sinocyclocheilus; species Sinocyclocheilus rhinocerous. The sequence continues at coordinate 144,599 of NW_015637137.1, forward strand.
TTGCGACCATAGTTGGCTAACGATGCCTTTGGGAAACGCATGCCTTTTTGTCCAGCAAACATTCAGTGTAAGTTCATATCAACTCTAAGAAAGGATATTTTCGTGCCCACAGAAAATATCTTTCCTACAATATTAATGCATTAGAGCATGTAGCTGGATCAGAATCGTAAAGGGACATTATTCACAAGCAGGACCAGAAACTCATGTAATTTGTGCACAAAAACAAATTTTGTTGGGATAAACAGGAAAGGTTGTCCAGCTGAATTCAATTTGAGTTTTGTTAAACTAATTAAAAAGAAGCTTCGTTTACCGCGGAAGCGGTCGCCGCTGCGGTCGTGTGAAGACCGAAGAGTGTAAAGACCATCGACTCTACCGTGCGACTCCACCGGGCAGGGACACCGGCAAAGGACATAAGTATCGCTTTTTATCTCTCCTCTTTCCACTTCTGCTTCAGGTTTTTATAAACTATTTCTTACTATGTGTCAGTAAGTTGTTGTTATTTTTAGAGTTTTATTAGTTTTAATTACTTTTTCTTATTTGTAAGTCGCTTTGGATAAAAGCGTCTGCTAAATGACTAAAAGTAAAAGTAAAGTAAAAGTTTTATTAACTAAACGCTAACACACATAACTATTCTAAACAAACAAACATACAATCACTCATACATAGGGAAAGGGCAAGTGAGACTGGATGAACCATTAGAGAAACAAGAAAATGCAGCTATGGAAAAGGAGTCAGTTAACCTTTGAGTGAAACCTTCAGCGCCATTTTACAACGGGGTCTATAGCTTATACTAAACCTCTGTTTCGTTTAGTTAAATGTACGATACTTGCATTGCCTTGGTCGTTGACGAGTGTCCGGATCCAGTCTCGGATGAAAGTCTTGATTGTTTCAAGGTTTGGACTTGCGATCACGTTCTTCCGGGTTTGAAGAGTGATGAACTCCAAAGATGTTCTGACTCGATGGTGATTGGGAGTTTCTTCCCAGGTGAAAAGTGAAAAAGAGCTAAGAGAGACATCAGCTGAGATCCTAGGATCGTTGGTGAATGGAAAGTCAAGGCCGAAGCCTGGCACAAACTTAAGGGTTCCAGAAGAGTTCTAGCTCACATCCTCATCTTCTCTGAATCTAACAGACCTGCAGACTGCAGTTGTCGAGGTCTGCTAGGCGCGGCTGCGTCAGCTCTGGGACTTAGCAACCAGCAGACGGGAAGGTGATGAGAGATTCTTTGTCTCTAATTTGCATATGTAACTGGATTGGATGTTGATGCAAAGTCTACTAAAGATTCTTAGAACTCTTAGAACATGCATAGGTATAAACATATAATATACACGCTCGTTTAGATCATCAGAAGGCGAATTCATAGATACTAAACATGGCAGG
>NW_015637137.1:147081-160324 GCF_001515625.1 Sinocyclocheilus rhinocerous
AAAAAAATTAACTTAAATGATTTTAGCAAATGGCTGCAATATAACAAAGAGTGAAAAATTTAAGGGGGTCTGAATACTTTCCGTACCCACTGTATATATTTAATGTATTTATATATATGTACATGTATATGTATGTGTGTGTGGCTGTACATACACATATGTAGTTGTTTTTTGGTGTTTGGCTTAGTGTTATGTTAGAATCATTATTATACTCATACCTTTTGTTCTTTTGATATTTTTGAATTGTTTTTAGCTTTATTTTTTTTGTTTTCATTTAAATGTTTTAGTTTTGAAATGTTGTTGTGTGCATTTGTCATTTTTATTTAATTTCTTTTATTTTCTTAAAAGCTTTTAGCTTTTCGTTTTAATTACTTTTTCTTATTTGTGTATGTTTGAATTGTTTTTAGCTTTATTTTTTTGTTTTCATTTAAATGTTTTAGTTTTGAAATGTTGTATGCATTTGTAATTTTTATTTAATTTCTTTTATTTTCTTAAATGTGTGTGTGTATATATATATTAGTATTTATAGAGTTTTAGCTTTTAGTTTTAATTACTTTTTCTTATTTGTAAGTCGCTTTGGATAAAAGCGTCTGCTAAATGACTAAAAGTAAAAGTAAAGTAAAAGTTTTATTAACTAAACGCTAACACACATAACTATTCTAAACAAACAAACATACAATCACTCATACATAGGGAAAGGGCAAGTGAGACTGGATGAACCATTAGAGAAACAAGAAAATGCAGCTATGGAAAAGGAGTCAGTTAACCTTTGAGTGAAACCTTCAGCGCCATTTTACAACGGGGTCTATAGCTTATACTAAACCTCTGTTTCGTTTAGTTAAATGTACGATACTTGCATTGCCTTGGTCGTTGACGAGTGTCCGGATCCAGTCTCGGATGAAAGTCTTGATTGTTTCAAGGTTTGGACTTGCGATCACGTTCTTCCGGGTTTGAAGAGTGATGAACTCCAAAGATGTTCTGACTCGATGGTGACTAGGAGTTTCTTCCCAGGTAGAAAGTGAAGAAGAGCTAAGAGAGACATCAGCTGAGATCCTAGGATCTTTGATGAATGGAAAGTCAAGGCCGAAGCCTGGCTCAAATTTAAGGGTTCCAGAAGAGTTCTAGCTCACATCCTCATCTTCTCTGAATCTAACAGACCTGCAGACTGCAGTTGTCGAGGTCTGCTAGGCGCGGCTGCGTCAGCTCTGGGACTTAGCAACCAGCAGACGGGAAGGTGATGAGAGATGAGTGAAGAGACTAAAAGCGAGGCGGGTCACTGAAGTGAGGCCTTTTAAGTTCTGTGGAGGTCACACCTCTTGGGGGTCAAAGAGCCAATGGTGACTTGCACTTCTGGAGGGAAAGTTTATGACTCTTTGTCTCCGAACACGGTAATTTGCATATGTAACTGGATTGGATGTTGATGCAAAGTCTACTAAAGATTCTTAGAACACTAATATGTTGCATAGGTATAAACATATAATATACACTCTCAATTAGATCATCCGAAGACTAATTCATATAGAGACCAAACATGGTATAGGTAAGGTTACATGAACGAGTTCTGCCTTTCTGAGGTGTTGGATGCATTTCAGGGGAAGGGTCCATAGACCCTCATAGTTGGCTTGTTGTTTGGGTGAGGGGGTGTTAGGGATTATTTGTTAAATATAACAAATAGTTGTGTGTCTGATTGGTCCAAATGCTACAAAGTTCAAATAGTGATGTATGCTCTAAATAGTAAAAAGGTGTATTCTTTTCTAAGTTTCAATAGTAGGCTAATTAGATGCTATTTGCAATAAATGTAAATAGTGTTAAATGCTATTAATACTTAATGGAAACAGTGACACATTTGTACCTCAGTATATCGTATATTATAAAACACTGTGCAATAATAACAACTTATTATGTGTATATGATTACATTTATCAAAATCATAAATGGATGCTCCCTTATTAGAACTTGACTTGTCCCTATTCTGAAAGCCAACCCCTACACCCAGAGGCGTCATGCCCATTCAAAGTGGGGGCACGTGCTCCCTCAGATTTTTGAGCCATGTGGATTTTGAATGCAGCTTCCAAAAGACAAAAAAATTGCAGATTCATATTTCCAACATTTAATACAATCACATCAGCGTGATTAACGTTCAGTGTGTCATATCATAAGCTGCTAAATGCTAATCTTCTTTTGCTTGCTGGCGCTGAGCCAGATACAGACGCGTTTTTACAGCACTGCGAATTATAACCAATCACACAGGATGCTGTTGAGCTTATGAATGCAATGACCAATCAGAGGTGTTCAGATGAGTCATCGCTAAAATGCCGGTGTTTTCTTCACTCGCTCGCTGACTGAATACCTCTTCTTGGCGAATTCTCTCGTCAGAAACAACAAAGTGCAAACATGTGTACGAATCTGTAAGATATTAATTTCATAGTGTAAACCGCTTCAGTGATTTTAATGGGAGTTTTTGAGAGTGATTGAAATAGACTGTCAGTGAAAATGTTCTTTGATAATGTAAATGTTCTCTTTCTGTACAATTAAAGTGTTATGATTAGTAGCCTAACTTTCAATGTTAAATTCACATTAAATATAAAGTCAGTCGTATTAAAAATATGTTATGGCATGACACCCATATCTGTTAATTAAGAAAACAGACGGGTTTTTATGCATAGTTAATAGATTTCATTATTAGGTTACTTTGACCATCGGCCACTATAGATCAACATAATCTATAAAGGTGAGAATCAAGATATTTCATGATATAGTTAATGCGTTTGGGAGTGTTTCGAATAAACAGGAAAAAATAAATAAAACATAAGTGCTGTTGTGGCTCCTGTGTGTCACATGACGAACCCTTGATGGAACACACACCTCAATTGGGACTATTAAGCAATAGAATCTGCTCAGGTTCATTAATGCCTTCTACACAAGTCTTTGAGCAGATCAAGCATTCTGTAGATGTGAGTTGACAGTAATTGATTCCAGCACTATGCAGAGAGCAATGCCTTTGGGCTGTTATCAATTCTCTGCAATCACCATTTCTCTGTTGAAGGTTAGCAAAGCTACGTTTTGCTAAAGACCACAATTCCATCACTCTAATAATGACTACACTGAATTATTGAGCACATTATCACTTTTAAGATAACGAAACAGGAGATATCTCAAGAGCCAAGAACACAGACGAGGTTTCTTCCAGCTCATCAGCTAATGATCGCTGCCAGAAGAATTAAAGGGTGAATTTCTCAGCCACAAAACCATGACATCATGGTGCATTTTTACATGCAAAACACACTGGATGCATTTTGTAGCATACAATCTTGACACCTCAAAGGGAAATCAATAAAGCCATGCTCAAAATCCAAGTCAACTGTGATGGGGATGGAGTGATGACTCAAATGTGGCACAAAGTTAAAGAGAAAGATGAATAGAGAACAAAATATAATACCAAATGAAATAAAGACATACAAAGATGAATGTTAAACATGGTCAAAAGGGTACAGACTACCGAGTATGTCTGGATATAATAATAACGCCTGAGCAGTATTTTTGTTTGAAATATTGTCAAGAATAGGGTTTCCACAGGTGTGTTTGATCTTCAAATGCACTGGTATTTGTAGCAGTGTTATATAACAAATCCCTCAGCGCTAAAGACAGAAACCTACAGTATTAGTTTAGAGAGCTGGATATAAATGAAGGATTGTGAAGCAATAACATCAGGATGACAACTAAACCAGGGCTCTGATCCACTGAAGTTTTATACTTCAACCCTGCAGTTTACACACACTGTCATCTGCACACTCACACAGACACTTTCAAGCATAAAAAATGATCTACCAGACAAACACAGTTTCATATGTTCTTCTGAAGCACACATGATAAAAGACCTAATTACTAGGACAATTACTGTAATAACAGATGTGACAGATAACAGATGAATGCAAGAACATTCAGCAGTATGATACAAATTGATTTTGTCTGCTGTTTATCAATGGTCGTATCAGCTCTTTGCTCTGGCGTAATAAGGATAATAAGTGTGGAACGTCAGTGCAACATGAAAAATGTAAATAAAACATTCTATTGTTTAAAACATCTGTAATACATTTCCACCGTTTAATTTTCTTGTTTGTGATAAGTGGTGAAAATCAAGATGAAAAAAAAAAGCCCTGATTCAGACTTAGGTTTGTTTCATTGTCTATTCCCTGACAGAATGAAACTATGGGCCTTGATTTTTACCCTTAAGTAACATACCAAACAGACTTCAACAAATCCGAACAACAATAACTTTCAAAGCCCCCTAAGCTTGTCGTCTGGCCTGCACAATTAATATGGTCTGTTCTTGGTTATTCTTCTTGATCATAAAACATTAGAGGTCTTTATATTTTGACCTATATTTGTAGATACTGTAAACCTACAGGATGTTTGGAGCACCATATGACAGAAATGTCATATTTTTGGTTTGTTTACACTACAGTTTGTGGATAGTAAGATTTAAAAATATATATATATTTTTTTTTCACATGTAAAAACACTCTCAAAACAGTCTCTTATGCTCAACAAGGCTGCACTTTTGATCAAAAATGCGTTTTAAAATAAATATTTTCTTTTTTTTTTACATTGTAAAACATTTATTATTATTATCAGTGTAAAAACAGCTTTATTGATTAATATTATTGTGGCATCCATGATACATTTTTCCAGTGTTCTTCGAAAAATCTTTTGTAACATTTTAAATGTTCTTACTCTCATTTTTAATCAATTTAATGCATTCTTGCTGAATGAAAGTAAGTTCAAATAAAAAAAAAATAACACTGACCCCTTCTTCTTCTTCTTCTGCTTCTTATTATTATTATTATTTTGTTTTGTTTTATCATTTTCAAACTTCCATGTTTGCATGTTCCAATCAAGATGTCTGTTAATGTACTACAGGTGGGGATTATTCAGTGACCCTGTCTGCAGGTTACACAGATAAGCTAGCAGGTGGCCAAAAGTAACTGTCATTGTATTGTAAGTGAGTCATTGAATCATTTACCCAACTGATTTGTTAAAACTGTACAGTTTTGATTAAAAAAAAAAAAAAATCCCGCGGCACACCACTAAGTGAAATATAGGAAAAAAACAAAGATAGAAAGGGAAAACTTTTTTTTTTCTCAATAATTAAACACTGCGTTGTCAGAGTTGGTATTGTGGAGTTATTAGACACTTGCACTTAACATTTTATGAAAATCAAGCTAAAATGGAATTAACAAGATTTTTGACCAGCGAATGACGTAGATCTGCGTTTTGTCTGTCATTAGCAAGTGCATCGCATTATGTACTTACATGTTATAAGATTTATTGTAGCAATATGGGCGCTTAGTTTTTCTTACTGTTTAATACACTTGGCCAAAATCTCATGATATAGCCTAAACGATGAAGCGCTATATGCACAGGATATTTAAAACGTACAAAACTATATTGGCTACAGCTAGACAGCAAATGCTAAGACTCTTCTCCGCTCTTCAAACACAAAAAAACATCAGCCTTTATAGACATAGCGTTTGAGTAAAGAAAACGATGTACTTATTCAAACATCAGTTCTTTATTTACCCTTGCATAGCGAACAAGTGGATATCTGTCTCCAGTTTGTGCGCGACCCTTCATTCTTAATGGAGGCGGGGTGAAGATATGAAGTTTCGCTGACAGTTTGAGGATCCATCCAATGGCTTTACCAGGTTTAGTCACAAGCTCTTTTGAATACTTTTCATTGGTTAAATATTTGTAAAATAGTGACGGGAAGTCCGGTTCTTTTCCGCGAACCGGTTCTTTCGGACAGTTCGTTTCAATAAACCGGTTCAAAAAACCGGTTCATCTGTTAAAAACCCTCAAACAGACATAAGGAAGACCAATAGGATTGATTTAAAATAATAATAACAAAATGTAATAGAGATATGAAGCTTGGATAATTTTCCACGGCACACCTGACTAGGGTATGGCGACTGCCATACTCTGCCATACGGAAACGCTGCCCCTGTGTCATCACCACCTCGAAATAAATCTTGAGATAGTCTTCCCAAGTAATGCAGCAGGAACCATTTTGAGGCTGATTTTGAAGGAGCCTTTGAAATAGGACAGCCGTCATTGCGCCACTGCATTCAGTCTTGGACTGCAACCTTCAAAGGATGCAGCCCCAAAATTGGGACATAACTATTGTCTAGTTTAAATACAGTATTTAGAACATGTTATTTATAAAAATTCAGATTAACTGAATTCTGGAGAACAAAATGTTTTGCCTATTGTCCTCTATTCATTAGTACTTTGCAAATGAGGTTTCTATTACCCTCAGCCTCAGATGTTATGGTCTTCATATGAATTGAGTCATGAAATCACTACATCTGCTAATCTGAGCCCATTCATTGTGTGGTTAAATGAGTCATGTTTATCAGTATTCATATCCTTTTTGTATATGCTTAAGCAAGTCTGTGCAAGTGTGTCAGAGTCACAATACATGTTACATCCACTTCAAACTATCATTAGATTAACAATACAGTCAGGATGTAATACAATCATAGAAAACAAACAGGAAAAAAACACTCTTATTTTTATTCAATGTGCATTCATTCCTCTCTCTATTTTGATTAGCTTACCCTAAAGAAATTGCATAATCATAATCACATAGTAAAAAAATAAATGACACATCATCTACGGGACATACTGTAGGTTCTGTGGTATGTACATTGCCTTAGAGCATTAGAGTGATTTACAAGTCAGGCAATAGTCTCCAGGTTTCACAGCGAATGTTAGGTTCTAGGGGTTTTAATAGTAATCATAATTGACATTAGCCCCGTGTCTGTAGGAACTGGGGTCCTGTTGGCTCATAGGTGCATTCTCATCATGATGATGCTGCCGGCCCTGGTCATTTGATCTGGCCTGGTCCATCCAATAGGAGAGATCAGTCTCCAGTCTCTGGAAATACATAATGGTGAAATGAGACAACGGATCATGTCAGGAGTTCAGTTTCAGTCTCAGGGGGAAAAATGGACAGGTTTTGATGAAAGAAATTGAAAATAAACAAATAACCAAAATGAGAGTGTTAAAGTGATAGTTCACCTAAAAATGAGAATTCATTTTTCATTCTTTCATCATTTACTCATCAAACCCAAATGAAGAAATGTAAGTACTGGTAATTACTGTATATGTACTATAATATACTGTATGTAATGTAACTGGTAATTTATTTTTCCATTCATTTGCAAAGAATATGGACTGAAGCTTCAAATAGAACGTCTCGGGTTACTTATGTAACCATGGTTCCCTGAGGGGAACGAGACACTGCGTCCTCTAGGGGTCGCTATGGGGAACGCCTCGTCGTGACCCGTGTCTGAAGCCTACATTGAAAAAACACCAACTTGTTTGGCCGGCGACAGCCATGACGTCACTACCGGCGCGATGAATAATGAATTGAATTTAAATATTTTAAAATATAAATTATTTTTCTTTCTTTTTTTATCAAGCTGAAACCATGAGTCACTGTTACACATGCATTGAAACACTTTAAAGCTGAGTTAAAAGTCTCACATCTTACACAGTTTCAGGCCTTTACGTTTTATGTCATAAAATCCTATTTACAAGGCTTGTAAGTTCCCCCATTAACTAATGAAGCGACTTTGTAATGTGGTGTCTGAAAGCCCAACAATGGTAGAGAAATCTTTAACTGACATACCTGAGGGTGAGCAGAGAGACAGGATGCTTATGAGAAGGATGGCTTGAACACAGAGGCTGTGGAGTGACAAATCTGGACAGGTAATAAATACATCACAATAAAGCACAAGTAATCCACACGACTCCAGACCATCAATTAACGGCTTGGGAAGTGAAAAGTTGTTTATGTTTATAAGAAACAAATCCATAATTAAGCCATGTTAACTTTACACCTTCGCTTCTAGCCAAAATATCAGCTAATAATCTATAATAATGCTTCCTCCAGTGAAAAAGTCCACCACCTGTTGTCCTCTCACATCAAAATCCACAGATATATGGATGGATGCGTTTATTATAAACACACAGCTTTTCACTTCACAAGATGTTAACTAATAGATTGTTAATTGATACATTTTCAGGCTTTTTTAACTATTGTAAATGGACTGAACTTTATTGTAAAATGTTACCAACAAAATCAAATAATATCCAAACAAACCAAATAAAGTTAAAATTAAAAAGAGAATCACTGAAACATTTGCTTTTATGATATGTGTTTATATTTCTTTGTATTTTCTAAAAGCTTCCAAACATGATAGTGTGATTTTGTTACAGTCAAACCGTGTTCCTGCATGTACTGTACTTGTCCCGAGGGGGATGACCCTCATTCAGAGGTCTTTTCTGCACCTGGACTGCATTCCCACTGATAACAGCACACCTGCGTGCTCAGTTGTGCTGCTCAACAATAGTTATATGGCCTTCTACCATACCTGTGTGTAGCATACATTTATATTTTATTTATTTTGTAGCAAGTACAAATCCAGAGTATGCATTTATTTTAAAGAAGAATCAGGAGCAAGTATTTTGTCTATAAAAGAGTTTGTGAGCAAGATACTTTTACTGGATTTTGGATGCCATTACATAAGGGGTTTTATGTAATGGCATAACCCCCCCCCCCAAAACAAATAAAATGAACTTTTCTCAGGGTATCTTGCCCTGGCTCAAATCAAGTTACGCTAAATAATAAAGACTGTTTGTCTTCTTTTCCAAGAGATGTGCCATAATGAAAGGGGCAAATGGTCTCCACAACACAGACTCCAACTCAGACGGCATTATTCTTCTGGAGCAGGAGGGTCGTAACCCAGGCGGCTGGCGGAAGGGAAGTGAGCCCAGAAGGTTCTGGCCAATTCCTCAATCTTGTCATAGCCAGCGTGAGAACGCAACTCTTCAATCCAGGCGAAAAAGTCTGAAGATGTCAGCGCCCAGTTAGGCACACTCCTTTTTTCCCTTGATTCAGCTATAAGCCAAGCAGAAAGGCAAAAAAGAGGTCAACACGAGAGATCCGAGAACAGATCCTTATACAGAAAATCAATGTTCAGTTCTAAATCATACAGTTTAGCATCAGGTACAATGGGTAAAAAGGTCTTCCAAATTTAAAAAAAGTAACTAATTAGAATTCTTAGAATTATCACACATAAAAAAAATAATTTAATATTTTTTTTCTTAAAAGAAATAACTTTTAGATTTTTAGTTTTGTTTAATATGATTAAATCGTTAGACTCAGCAACTATGGAATAAAAAGAGATTATATAACTAATAATCCCCCCCCCCCATCATCATATTTTAGACAATTGTAGAACCCCATTGCACAAGTGAAACCATTTATAAAGAGAATTTAAAACTCACCTTGGTTTTCCACTGCCTCTGTAAGGAAAATAAATAGAAGGACATTTAATATATAATTGAATAAATATAAAAATCTAGCGTAGCGTTAGTTCTGGCAGGTTACATTAGTCAAGCTCGCATTGATTTAATGCCAAGGATATCACATTATTCATAAGCTTCCATTCATCTGTTATCCTTGTACATTACAGATTCTGTATTCGCAGTGGCTGACTGTTAAACTTGCGCATGCACACACAGATGTGTGCGCGCACACACACAGGTTTAAAAAAAGCAGAGCTGTCTGTTTCTGTAAGCAGTCCCGTGTTTGAGAGGAACAGTTGATCTATTGTCTGTTCTCAATGTTCTGCCAGTTTTCTTTCAGAAGTTTCAGCATGTTTGACAAAGCCAGAACATTTCAGCTAAAAAGTGCCTTAAATCTGGTAGCCTTTAGCTGTTTTTACATTATTTCTGCCATCTTTGCAATTCTTATCTAGTTCACAAGAGCTATAAGAAGAATCCTTGAACTGAATGTAACAGCTCTTCAGAGTGAAAACAAAATTTCAGTAACACTTTCTATGAAGCCTGTTTATAATGCATTATAAGAGTATTTTAATGCATTATAATGCATGCATAATGCCTTACAAAAACTTATATTGTATCATCTCATGATAAATTATAGCAACACTTACCAGTATCCCACCTCAACAGTAGCAAAAGTTTAATCACAAACACAGTAAGTACCTAACAATTCATTATTTTTGACACAAATACATAAAGACACCATAGCTACTTAATATAAAGTGTGGCTGAATTATTTTATTGTAATATCAACAAAACCATATTGCGTTGTTTAGATGCAAAAGGGTTGTCAGTAATCTTAAACTAGCTCAAACTGAAATTAATATTAGCCTTATAGAAAACACTCAAATATGAACAACCATCTTGTGCAGATCTTTAACAAGATCAAGTTATGAGAAAACACCAAGATATGAGAATTACATTATAATGTCTTAAGAATACCCATAAAATACATTATAAATGCAGGCTTCACAGAAATTATTACCAAAATATCAGTGCACACTGAAACATACAGTGTGAGTAATGGTGAAGATGTATAAAAAATGTCAAAAGAAATTTGCATACACTATTATTCAAACGTTTGGGGTCAATTAGAATTTTTAAGAAAATAAATATAAACTTTTATTCAGCAAGAATGCATTAAATTGATCAAAAGTGACAATAAAGACTTTTACATTGCTAGAAAAAATTATTTATAAAATAAATGTTATTTTGAACTTTCTATTTATCCGCGAATGCTGAAAAATTAGTGTCATACTTTCCTCAAAAATATTAAGCAGTTTTAAAAATATGAACTATTTCAACATTGATAATAGTAAGAAATGTTTCTTGAACACCAAATCAACCCATTACAATTATTTCTGAATGACCAAGTGACACTGAAGACTGGAGTAATGGCTGATGAAAATTGAGCTATATAAATTGTAACATTTCACAGTATTGCTGTTTCACTTAAATAAAAAAGTCACACTGACCCCAAACTTTAAAAGGTGATGTATACATCCCCAAATTGTATATGTAGCTTTTCCCCAGCTTTTCTTACCTGAGAGACAGAGCAGTCCAAGCCAAACCAAACACAGGAAGAGTGAGAAACACAGACGAAACATGGTCACCCACTGAAAGTAATATAGCAACAGACTAAATTTAAGGCTCTACAGTCATTTTTCTACCCATTTTCAAACTTCAAAGAGATTCAAACATAAAACATTTTGAAAGAAAAAAAAACTTGTATTAAAGTAACCACAGAAATGAATCGTGCATTATTTGTCTGCCTGAGATTACCTGCAGCAGATGTTCCTGGAGACTGGTGTGTCTTGGTGCCCAGTCCTTTAAGTAGAACACCAAGTCTGAGCTGGAACAGTGTTGTTTACTTTTCACATGGACCTTTCATGTCATACCCTTCATTTCTTTGCTCGTTTACTCTATACCTTTTTGTTTGCAGGAGATTCTCACACTTCTCTCCACAGCTGAAAGGATCCCTTGTTAAAGTAGAGGCCGTACTGTCTAAGAATTCACAGACTGAAGAGATCTCAGAGAAAACGTTCTCAGGGTTTCAACCTCTCTTTTTTAGAATATAACGTTGTCTGTATGTGTGTCAGTTTCAAAGAAACATTTCATGTGGAAATATCTCAAACTAACACACTGTAACACATTCCAGGACAGATTTGTGTACATATCTGTTGTAAAAGAAGTTTTGTGTTGCACATAAAAAGTCTACTGAAAAGTAGATTTTAAATGTACGAAAAAGTAATTCTCTTAAACTAATATGTCCCTTTAGGTCACAAAAGCACTTACAGAAAAAAACAGGGCCGATATTTTGATCAAGAAATGTTTTCTATACTGTAGCTGTGTTTGTGTTTCGTAATATTCTCATTTTATTATTTTCTGTGAGGTTAGTAGTCAAACATTTGTCAACTGAAACTGGAAAATTTTACAGAATTAGATTCAAACCATATATATATATATACAGTATATTAGGTCCATATATATTTGGACACTGGCACAATTTTCATAATTTTGACTCTGTATGCCACCAGAATAGATTTAAAATAAAACAAACAAGATTAAATTGAAGCTTTAATTCAATGAGTTGAACAAAAATATAACATAAAATGCTTAGGAATTACAACCATTTTTTATACACAGTCCCTCATTTTCAGGGGCTCAAATGTAATTGGACAAATAAATATAATCATAAATAAAATGATCATTTTTAATATTTTATTGGAAATCCTTTGCAGGCAATGACTGCATAGTCGGAGCATGTGTAAGGCTGGAGATCATAAACAACAAAGCGCAGATGTACGTACAATGTAAGTAAGAGATTCATTTCACAGTGTGTACAGCTTCAGTGATTATAAGATAGTTTTGTTTTTTTGAGAGTGCTTAAACTCCTCATAGATCAATGTTAGTGATAATGTTGAATATGACTAGACAGTGTCGATTGCGGCATTAAATTAAAATCTGCTCATGTTGCACCGTATTTCATTTTAGGCGTTTTTACAGTGGTGCGCATTTTAACCAATCACACACAATTCTGTTAAGCTTAGGAATGCAATGGCCAATCAGAAGCGTTCAGATGAGTCATCGTTCAAACTCATCAGTTTTGTTGAGTGCGCGCGCGTTCGCTGACTGAATACCGGACTCTTGCGAATTCTCTCATAATAAACAACAAAGCGCAGATGTACGTACAATGTAAGTAAGAGATTCATTTCACAGTGTGTACAGCTTCAGTGATTATAAGATAGTTTTGTTTTTTTGAGAGTGCTTAAACTCCTCATAGATCAATGTTAGTGATAATGCCACTTTCTATATATAATTTATTCGCTGTTTGAATAACCGAGGAAAGGAAACGTTATATAATTATACATTTCTAACGTTTTTATTAAATTATTATAACGATAGTTTTGTTTGTTTTTTGAGAGTGCTTAAACTCGCCATAGATCAATGTTAGTGATAATGCCACTTTTCTATATATAATTTATTCGCTGTTTGAATAACCGTGGAAAGGATCTAGTTTTGTCTTCAGCAAGTGAAATGCATGCTCAATCGGGCTGAAATCAGGAGATTGACTTGGCCATTTTAGAATATTCCACTTTTTACCTTCAAAAACTCCTGGGTTGCTTTTGCAGTATGTTTTGGGTCATCGTACATTTGAATCTCGGCAAAGAGTATATTCCTATACACTTCTGAATTCACCCGGCTGCTTCTGTCCTCTGTCACATCATCACTAAACAGCAGTAACCCAGTGCCACTGGAAGCCATGCATGCTCATGCCATCACACTGCTCCACCGTTTCACAGATGATGTTGTAGTCGTTGGATCATGAGCT
>NW_015637137.1:167107-174307 GCF_001515625.1 Sinocyclocheilus rhinocerous
GATTGACTTGGCCATTTTAGAATATTCCACTTTTTACCTTCAAAAACTCCTGGGTTGCTTTTGCAGTATGTTTTGGGTCATCGTACATTTGAATCTCGGCAAAGAGTATATTCCTATACACTTCTGAATTCACCCGGCTGCTTCTGTCCTCTGTCACATCATCACTAAACAGCAGTAACCCAGTGCCACTGGAAGCCATGCATGCTCATGCCATCACACTGCTCCACCGTTTCACAGATGATGTTGTATGCTTTGGATCATGAGCTGTTCCAAACATTCTCCATACTTTTTTCTTCCCGTCATTCTGGTACAGGTTGATCTTAATTTCAGCCGTCCAAAGAAATACTTTTCCAGAAGTGTTTTGGCTTTTTTTAGATGTTTTTTTGCAAAGTCTAATCTGGCTTTGTTTGCACCTTGTGGTGAACCCTCTATATTTGCTCTTGTGAAGTCTTCTCTTGATTGTAGACTTTGACAGTGACACCTACCTCCTGGAGAGTGTTCTTCACTTGTCTGGATATTGTGAAAGGGTTTTTCTTTACCATGGAGAGGATTCTCCGATCATCCACCACTGTTGTCCTCCATGGACGTCCAGGCCTTTTTATGTTGCTGAGCTCACCAGTGCATTCTTTTTTTTTCTCAGAATGTACCAAACTGTTGATTTGGCCACTCCTAATGTTCCTGCTATCTGTCTGATGGATTAGTTTTGTTTTGGAAGCCTAACAATCGTTTGTTTCACCTGCATGGAGACATCATTTGACCTCATGATGTGGATTCACAACAACAGCTTCCAAATGCAAATGGCACACTTACAATCAACTGCAGAACTTTTACCTTATATATAACAGTCATTGCATTAAAAAAATGAAAACATTCCACATGTTTCTAAATATTTCTAGATGTGGCTATTTTTCAGGCAGGCAACGCAATAAATGCAGGACATGGCAATTGATAACTATCTAATAATGCTTGTTAATAATATTAATGAAATGTCTGGTCATGTTCTGCTAGCATTTTCATATTAGTGGTCCCTGGCTTGGCTGAGAGTCTGAGTGCGTCCCTGGGTTCCAAAATGTTGCCAACCTTTGATAAACCGTTTATAGCATAGTTTAATATGGCAAAATAATTTAGCGCCCTCTAGTGAGCAGTACATGCAAGCACAAATACTTTATTGGAGGCTACTCATAATAGTATGCTACTAGTAGTAATAGTGCACACTATGCAACTAATTATATATATATATATACACACACACACAGTGTTGGGAAGGTTACTTTGGAAATGTAATAGGTTACAGATTACAAGTTACCCTATTTAAAATGTAATAAGTAGTGTAACTTTCAATTACTTTGTTAATGTAACTGATTACTCTTGACTACTTTTTCTAATGTTTTCAACTGTTAACCATTTTCAAACAGTGTTAACCTTACAGTAGTACTCAACACCAATTACTGTCAGACTTTCAAAATTCTTCATCACTTGAATTATGATTATAAAAAAATAATTGTAAAGCAGAGTCACCACAAAATCAGACTTTAAAACCTCTTTTAACTTTGAGATCGTTGTGAGGTTAAATACACATTTAAAATCATAATAAGAAATATATAGACCCGCCTTGACTTACCATTTCAGGCATTACAAACCCAAAGTAAAAACACATCTACTCTGTGGCTCGAAATGCCAAAAGTTTCAGTTTTTTTTCCCACTGCAAATAAAGTCAAATAATCATATCCATTTCTGAGATGACAACTAGTCTCCTCTTAGCAATGTATATTGTTCCATATTGCACGTTATTTCATATACTTTTTAATAGTAGGCGCATATGCAATGCAGTATTCAAAACAATTGTATTCTTTTTTGTCTTTTAGCAAGAATGCATTAAGTTGATCAAAAGTAACAGTAAAGACATTTACAGTGCGTGCATAATTATTAGGCACATTGATATTCTGATCATGTTTTTTTTCCAAGCACATTTTACCAATTCCAAACCACATCAATCTTAATAACTACTAATAATTTTGTATTTAATAATTTATAAGTGATATATAATTGTCCATGAAGCATGGAAGTAAAAAACTCCTTATATTCAGGTGTGCATAATTATAGACACATTTTCTTTTACTGATCAAATGAGCCAAAAAAGAGATTTAACTGAGACTGAAAGGTCAAAAATGATTAAATCCCCATGAGAAATATTCAAAACTAATGCAATACAGAAATTGCAAAGTTAAGACATGACCATTGCACAGCGAAACGCTCATTGGGTGAGCGGGGTCAGAAAAAAAAAAAAAACAGGTGGAGAAGAAAAGACACGTTAACTGCAATTAAAAATTAATGTGAAGAATTAGGAGTAAAACCATCAGAAACCATTTAGTCTTCAGCGCCACCATTTTCCAGAACTGCAACCTACCTGGAGTCTCCAGAATTACAAGGTGTCAGGTTCTCAGACTTTGATTGGGTTAAAAAAAAAAATCCTAAGAAATGACCCTCACAATAAGTTCCAAAAATATTAAGCAGAAATATTTTAACAAAAAACATAATTTCTTATACGAAGTACGAAATCAGCACATTACAATGATTTCTAAAGGATTATGTGACACTGAAGAGTGAAGACAGGAGTAATGGCTGCTGAAAATGTAGCTTTGCCACCACATGAATAAATTACATTTTAAAACATATAGAAAACAAATAGAAGAATTATTTTAAATTGTGACAATATTTTACATTACTATGTTTTTACTGTATTTTTTGATCAAATAAATGCAGCCTCGGTGGGCAAAAACGAGATTCCAAAAACATTAAAAAAAATTTACTGACCCCAAATTTTTTAACTATACATTACCCAGAAACAATAAAAAGCACACGACTTTGCCATTATTCTTGCAAAATGTTTAATCAAACAAAAGTATTTCAACTTTTGCACAGCTATCATAGATGTGGAGCTCACTACAATGTCCTTCTCCGCAGCTTTTTTTTTCTCACGTTAAATAAACACGGTTTTAAATAACAATGCTCAGTAACATTCAGTTGTACCATACTTTTATAAAAGCTCGGAAACTAAAAGCTGAATGGACTCATTTGTAAAGAGACCAAATGGTGCCCTTTAGAAAAGTAACTCTTAACAGTGTTTTGCTGTAATATGGAGGTCTATGTCAACACTTTAATGCTGATACAGATGTGTCAATCTGAATGAGGTGGATATAGTTCTCTTATATATATATATATATTAGATGAGCAGTGCTTGAATGTGAAGGTGGCACATTTGGTTAAGCATCTACAAAACATTCATCTTATAAGACCCTCCTGTTGGCATTTCTCAGTTCATCCAGCAGGGGACGACAAGTACCCGTCACCACTCTCTCTTTGGCAGCTCCTATGTATTGTATATACAGTTTCCTGTAATTCCACTGCGTCTGTATTTGTGCACTTGCCCTGTGACGACTTTATCAGTCGAAGTCTGTATCAGATGAAGGCTGCATCTGTTGGCTTTCTTGTATCTCGATGTCAGCTAAGTGTGAACAGAAAATGAGCTGCCGGTCAAGGCCATGGGCAAGTGCTTCAATTATCACTTGGAAAAGGCGATATTCATTTAGGTGAACCACTCCAGGTGAAAAGAAGAGCTAAAGCAACATGGAGACACAGGAACAGAAAGTACACATTGGCAGAAACAACATCATAATGTTAAATCCTGCGATTTTCCTGTGTGTTGGTATTCAGTAAGTCCCCTGTTTGCTGGTGAGACATGATGGGTAAGTAGGAGTTGCAGATCACTTGGCTCAGTGTGAGGTCAGATCTGGTCTGGTCCAGTAAGGCCTGGTTGTAAGGCTCATTTGTGTGTGGAAGGTCACTGGAGGGGTTTGATAAGGTAAAGCTTCTCTCCATGTTCACTAGTGAAGATGGGAGCTTTTTTGTAGTGCTCTAACAGTTCCTCTATAGTATTGAAGCGGCGTTGACCAATGCAGTAAACTCCATTCGACAGCTGCACTTTGAAGTGTTTGTTCTTCCCGACTGCTTTCAGAGACACTGAGAAATCACTCGGCTATAGAGAAGGAGAGAGAAAGAAACAGAATTTTCGTTTAGTGAACTTCAGCCTACAGGTGGCGCCATAAGCCCTAGATTCCTGGCAGCTCCCCAGCATTGCACATTTTTGGTGTCTTCCTTATTTAACACAGCTGAATTAACTCATCAGCTGATTGACCTGAGCTGGGTGTATGCAATAGAGAAAACATCCCAAATATGCAGCAACAGTTTGAAAACAACTGCTCTAGATTGAAAAGCATGTTTATTTCAATGACATATATTGTCCACGATAAAGAAATGTAACTCTAAATTTATCAAGCTTTTTAAAATGTACTACTTGTTTTATATGGTTTAAAAATAAAAAAAAACATTACAGAAAAGTTAAAAAATTAATGGCTCTAAAATGTAATGTAAAAGGTATTAAAACATTTTCCTTATACATTAAATAAACAGGAATGTTAAATGTACTTTTTACAAATATCCACAATTTATTAATATTATTAAATTTTTGGGTCACACCACAAGACATTTTGCAATATAAACTAACCAAAGTACCTTATATTTTTTAGAAAAAGTTGTCCACATGTCTAATAAATACCATACAAATAAAACAATTAGAATAAATGACTCAAATCCAGGTGATTTTGTCTGTAAAACTCTATTAATTTGGAACAAAAGAACCCAGGGGAATAACTTTTGCATTATAATTGCATTAGAGATGTCACATTGCTTACAAATGATTGGTCCAATTTCAGTGTAAGCTCTCTAACCCAGAGCATAACCTCTTCCGGAGCAGATTAGTCGTTTCTGGCGAATGACAATAAACACCGGTAAAAGCTGAGCCACTTTCATAGTGCCTAAAACCAAAGAATGGCAAACTAAACTATAACTTACACTTACAATTATATAAAATGACCAGTGTTATTTTTGTATTATTTATATACTATTGTAGTTCTTATTAATATTTTGAATGAGCTTTTTTTATACTTTCAGTTTTATTTTAATAGAATAGTTACATTTATAGTAATTTTTTTAATTGCAGTTTTTAAGAATATTCTGAATGAGCGTTTATTTTTATACTTTAAGTTTTCATAATAGAATTGTTATATTTAAAGTAATTTTGTTATAGTTTAATTATATCTTTTAGTTTAATTTATATTTATTTCAGTTTTTGTTTTATTTTATTTCCAGTTCATAATTTTAGTGCTTCAATTTAAACATATTTCTGTTCTAATTTTTCATATAAAGGCCAAGCTAAAACACCAAGCTGATGTTTGACCATCGCAGAATATACAGTACATGCTAGCTGCCCTGTAGTCTTTGCGATGTGTTCAAGCACAACCTTTTGGCCCAGATGCAGGCGATACAAGGTTTTCGTCACTGCCAGTTCTCTGATGTCGACTTGCTGTGTCACAGCCTTTATATTTAATTTATATTTCAGCTTTATTTAATTTACCAAAAATCCAGATCCAGATAAACACTTGACTCACAGAGGACTCGCTGTCTCGTACAAGGAAGTCTCCCTCCACCCCCCTCTCGTTCAGTGCACACTCAGCCTGGTGCCGTGTCACGCTGCCATAGTACCAGTCCTTTCCGGCGAATTTCCCCGTGTGGGACGGTTCCGTGTGGCTGTTCTGCTGGGAATGGGAGCCCGAGGCTAATGGACCATCATTGAGCACAACCACATAGTTCTTTGGCACCAGACCCACCTGCCCATGGCAGTTCTTACACCTCCACCATTCTGGGTCATTCTCTGGCTTCTCCAGCACCTCCATCATCTCGCCCTTCTCAAAGTTCAGCTCCTCATCCGTGACGGAACTGAAGGGGTAGAGTGTCTGAACAGTGTGAAGGACTCTGAGGCTCTGACCGTTACTGAGGCCTGGCCTTGAGGAGAAGACAGCGGGAAGGTCGGCTGACGTGTCCTCCACCTCTTCCTCCTGGACGTAGTTGGAAGGGAACCAGCCCACCTGACCGTTATAGCTGCCCCTCCACCAGCCGTCACTGCATTTCTCCACCACCATCAGCTGGGCTCCCTTCACCAGGCTGAGCTCATCCTCCCGTTCTGCATTGTAGGCAAACTTCACCACCGCTGGAGCGTTCAGGTCATATATTCGTTCTGCTCCACCCCCGTTAGACGAGTACTCATCTGTGCTGGGTGTTGGAGAGGCTTCCCGTGTGCTCGTTTTGCGTTTCGTTTTTCTCAGGCCTGAGAAAGAGAAAGAGAGATATTAGACATCAGACACAGTCATTATGTAAAACTCAAGCCTCTGAGCTCTGCTAATTAGAAGTAGAAGAGAAAGGGCAGGGATATTGATTAACGCTGTAAATTCTTCAATACTAATCATTTCCTGCTGAAAGAAGACATGTGATATCATTACTGCGGCCCACCACATTTCCTCTTGTGTCCTCTATTTGTCCTTTCTATCTTTCTCACATTCTTCAACCTCATCCATCACATCTCCTGTTGCTGCCAACCATCAAAATATTATATGTATATATATATATGGGTCATTGACGTATAAGGATTTTCGACAGGCCAATTTTAAAATACAAAAAATAATATCTATTGTAATTGTTCAAACATTAAGAATGTGTACACATAAATTCATATTAAAATTTAAAATGAAGTGATTTTAGTATTTTTTCATCTAGATGAATTGGCCGTAGCCTTAAAAAATGTCATGTGGTGCGACCATGATTTATATTAAAATTAAATCATTTCCTTAACATGCTTAACATTTTTTTAAAATGTTCTCAGTACTTAAAGTGTTTAGAAACAAAGTATTTGCATTTAATTTGAGTTTTTGTAAATAATGATCTCTTATTTTTGTTCTATAATTTCAGAGTTGCCTTCTTAAATGTAGTTAACAGACTTATTTTTCCTGTAAATTGCATAAAACGGATAAAAATGTTTTAAAAATACCATTCACTTAAGCATACTGTAGCAGTGATTCATATTTCAACCACAGAAATTAGATATTTTATTTTTAATTTAATACAGTTATTGCTATTATTGGTCGCACCACATGATGAGTGGTCGCTCCAAATGACACAAAGACCTTATATCATTAAAAATCTATTTAAAGAGACATGTGTGAAAAGTGCAGCATGTGGCATTAACTGCAGGCATTATTAGCCCCAGTTATTTCTGTACTTTGCCCAATATTGGCTGCTCAATTGACC